>NC_056730.1:270396434-270566434 GCF_019279795.1 Protopterus annectens | reverse complement strand
AGCCTTTTCATAGGTTCATAGGTTCATACTAGGCTATCTGCCCTAGGGCATTTATAAGCCTAGCCAGAGTGTGTTTGGCTTTCGCCACCCATTTTAAATGAATTTTGCTATGCCCTTTTTCGAGGTTAGTATACTGTGCCTCTGTCTAACAGTGACACAGAAGTGATACCCAGGGTAAACCTACGATCTCCCATCCACTCATCAAGATTCCTCCTGAAGAGAGTCAATGAGGGACTCTGCCTTACCTGAACTGGGATTTTATTCCAGAGTGAAGGGAGCCTCTGGGTTATGAATCTGTCCCTCCAGCATGTCCTATTTATTTCAGTGCTGAGGTTCAAGTCTCTCAAGTGCGTAACTCGATGGGATTTGGATTTTCTGAGGTGCAGCATGTCCATTAATTCTGGGTTGGACATGGCTTTATACGTCAGGCACAGATTGCCTCTGAGCAGGTGGTATGCCACTGAGTAGAGCTGGAGTTTCTTTAACTGGGCAGCATATGGCATCTGTTTGAGCCCTTTGATCCTCTTGGTGAGGTACTTTTGGGGTCTTTCCAGTTGCTGCAGGTGTCTGGTAAGGTACATCCCAAAAGAGGCATTGTATTCAATTATGGGCCTGATGAGGGATGAGTAAAGAGGCACAATGACCTCCCCTGATCTAGATGTGAATCCCTTCATGATTAGGTGGGCTATATAAAATGTTTTTCTAACCACTTTGGCCACATGGTTTTCAAATGAGAGATTGCTATCAACTTGGGTCCACAGGTCCCTAATTACTTCTTCCGTACCTAATGGATTACTACCTATGTGGTAATTTGTGGGCACTTTGTTTTTGCCAAAGGGGATGACTATACACTTTTTGGCATTTAGCTTGATGCCATGGCTCTGGCACCAGTTGTCTGTTTCTATGAGGCCCTTTTGTAGGATGCTTGTGTCGGCTGGAGAGTCGATTATGGCACCTAGTTTGCAGTCATCTGCAAACTTGGTCAGCCACAGTCCTTCTGTGTTGGCCTGTACCTCTGAGAAATATATACTGAACAAGAGAGGTCCCAGGACTGAGCCTTGTGGGATGCCACTTGTAACTGGTTTGGAGTCTGACATGGCTCCAGCAATTCTAACCATGTGGGTTCTGTCCTTGAGCCAGTTTGCAACCCATCTAGTGAAATAGGGGTTTATATTTAAGCTGGTGAGCTTATCTATAATGCTTGAGTGGGGTATTGTATCGAAGGCTTTTGTGAGGTCCAGGTAGGCTGTGTGGACCACCTTCTCCTCATCAATGGCCTTGGTGACTGTTTCAAAGAAATCAACCAGGTTTAAGAGGCAGGATCTGCCCTTAACAAAGCCGAACTGGGTAGGATCTAGTGTCTGTAGGTCCCCAATATCTTTATTTATGAGGTCCATGATGATCCTTTCCATAGCTTTGCAGACCAAGCTAGTCAGGCTTATGGGGCAATAGTTTCCAGGATCTGTTGAGGCACCACCATTGTGGAGAGGGACCACTGTTGCTGTACGCCACTCTTTTTTGTACATATCCTGTAGTAAGGCTGAGATTGAACAGTAGTTTTATGTTTGGGTTTAGCTCTTCTTGGAGTTCATATAGGATGCAGCCTGGGACACCGTCTGGTCCCATTGAAGCTGTGTTATTTGCTTTGGGAGAGGGCGGCACTTACCTGAGCATCTGAGATGTCGGGGGGGGCAGCACTCTGCTGGGATAGATATTTGCCCTTTTGGTGGGGGGGGGAGTTTGCGCTGAACCTGTCAGCTAGGATGTTGGCAATGTCTGTGGGTTCGGTGTATTTTTTGTCATTTTGGACTAATTCTGAGCATATCTGGGAATTCCCACCCAGGTTCCTAACATAACTAAATAAAGCCTTGTGATTATCCTTAGTGTCCTGTGCAATTTTTCTCTTGAAGCTGGCCTTAGAAGATTTTATGAGTGCCCATAGTTTTTTGCTAATACTGATCAGAGATGCCTTCCCTTTTTGGGATTTTGCTCTATCATGTAATAGCTTCCTCCTTCTATTGTATAGTTTGTTTATGGCTGGGGCCCACCAGACAGGACACCTGCCTTTGGAGGATTGGGTCTTGGTTTTATTTGGGATTGCATGATCCATGCATTCCTGAAGGTGTTCATAGAATGCGTTTATAAATGATTCTGCGGTCTGGGCCGTATTTTCCACAGGTCCGGGGGCTTTGAAGGATTCCACCTCGGTTTTGAGGAGTGTGAAATTTGCTTTAGAGAAGTTTTTCACTGTGGTTTTCTGGGCAGGGGGTGGGGTTGGGATGTGAATATCCAGTGAGATTAGTTTATGGTCTGATCTTACTAGTGAGAGATACACTTCTGGTCTGGAGCATAGTCCCCCCATATTGGTGATGATCAGGTCCAGTATTTTTTCCCCTCTTGTGGGAGTGGTAACAAGTTGTTCCATAGCATTTGAGTTTATAAATTCTAGGAACCTTTGGGCTAGGGTGTTGGAGCTAGAGTAATGCTCTCAGTCTAAACAAAAGAGGATGAACCAAACCACAGCAGGCAGCAAATAAAAAATAATTCAGTTTAATGGTAAGCGCGTTTGCAGCACATCAAGCTGCTTCATCAGACACACAAGAAATGCAATGCCTTACTTTTAAACTAAAATCAACCAATAAATCAAATAAACCAAAACTATTTTATTGATTGTTTTTAGTTTAAAAGTAAGACATTGCATTTCTTGTGTGTCTGATGAAGCAGCTTGATGTGCTGAAAAAGCGCTTACCATTAAACGGAATGCTTTTTCATTTGCTGCTTGCTGTGGTTTGGTTAATCCTCTTTTGTTTTTGATTTACTTTTGTTCAGTTGTTGATTGAACCAATTATCTACACTACATTCTTGTTCTTTTGCAAAAAAAATAAGACACATTGGTCTGATAGATTCATATCCTAATGTATCCTGTACCGCTAAAACAAATTTCAACTACATGTCAAGCAGATAGGCACCATCAAATTATCCTCCAGTCTACCCTGTGCTGCTCTCCTTGAGACTAAATGGAACATCTCTTTATGGGTTCTTGCATTGGCTTATAATGGTCTGCAGACTGATTGCCCAGTACTTGTCTATGAATATGAACCCAGTATAATGTTCCTTGTAGGTCTGCATAGGATTGATGCTATTCAGATATTCTTAAATTAAGAAATAATTCATTCTGTTCTCACTGTAATGGAATTAACAGAATAATATGAAGCAAAATGATTAAGTATTTAATACAGTGTGGACACAGAGTGTGATGCCACATAAAGAAACCCTAGCTTAAAAATAAAAGCAGTGGCCACTAGCAGAAGGCATAGATCAAACTGTGAACTATTACTAACCACACAAAATGATTCAAGGAATTTAGTACTACTAAGAGGATAATTAAATGAAAACACTTATTTATTTTTCACTTTCATAACCATAGTAGTTATTTAATTTCTTAAAGACTGCAGTGTAATATTGTAGTAAGCCAAGATAGTGTTTACATGTGGTCCTATCTGCTACATGCAAGTGCAATGCCTCATAATACTGGAATGAAAACAACGTTCTATAAATGTAGAAAAACAGAAAACGTTGGCAAATAAAGAGGTGTTTTGCTTTTCCAGCTTCCAAATACTTCTTGTTTATCCTTTCTTTTCTATCGAGTAGTCATGATCATTTATACCTTAGCTTTTCACATTTCATATATATTAAGAACTATGTGAGAGAATTTTAGATTGATTTGAATTATGGCGTTGTATTCTTTATTTGTCATTCTCTCCAAATAAGGGGTGTGAAAGTTGTTTACCAGTTATATAATATATAATATATGTCATGAAAATGTGGATGATATTCATAGCTATTACATGAATGTGTTAAGGCAAACAGCACTGTTTGCGCATAATCCTAGCAAAGGAGCGATTCATAGAGACAATTTACATTAACACTGGAGGACCTCTAATAAACTTATGCAAATGAAGGAGTAATGAGATGGAATGAGAAATTATGTAAAATGTCATATGTTAATAAATCCTCCTCCTGCCTGTTTGTGATTCATAGTCATATTCTGCCATGTTTCCTCACAGTGCTCAGATTCGTCATAAAAGGTGGAATTGCACCATTCTATCTACTTTGCAATTGGTGAAGACACTCTATCTTGCTGCTAGCATTGCTATTTGCATGGTCTGATTTAAACATTCAAGTAAGTTATGCAAGGAATAGTGCAAATAAGTACTTTCAATGGAAATATTTCCAAAATTGAAGAAAGTACCCATCCCCCAAAGAGGGCAGCTCTACACAAAGATTAACTGTAATAATTTGAAGAAAGTCAGAATATTCTTGTAGTTCAACTTGCAGTAAAGAAGAAACATATAGTATTACAGATGGATTCAGCAGAACTACTTCAATCTGTGCTTTGTTGCTTTGCTGTTTAGTAAAAATTATACAAGGGAGATTAATTCAGTACAAGTGCATACAGGATAAGCACACAGAATCACAGATTAACCTTTGCAGCCTTGCAACCTGATATTATGTCTTTGTGCCATCTACTGACTCATTTCCTAGAAGATGGTAGAGTGCCCCTGATGCAGTGTTTTTTGCTATTGCAACGCCTTTCTTAACTTCTTTGTTAGCTAATGAGCATTCTTTCCTAGTTTGTTTCATCTTTACTTTTCCTGGTCCTTCCTGTTCTCTCCCTGTTTTTGACCACATTAAAACTTACTTAGCATTATGGATGGACAATTTCCAATAGTTTCTCCAGGCAGCCTGGTTGACATGGGCATCCTGGGGCAATGTAGCAATTGCCTCATGCACACTTCTTCTCGTTCACACAATTCAATATGTGAGAGATGCTTCTATATTAAAAACCTACAATCCAGGATATCTTGATCACTGGTCAGTACATCTAACACTAAGCAGGTTATCAGCATGCACATCACACCTCCTGCACCAACCAAACCAACAGCACATAAACCCACATATGTAGAGGTCCTTACCAGATGCTTACCTAAACAACAGAGACCCCCGAAACACAAGCATGCTTCACATAATACATTCCATGCAGAAAATAGTACACAGAACATTTAGTCTGTTCAGAGAAGCCCATAGGTCATAACAAAAAACAAACATCTTAGACTTAAGTGACTCTATTGTGAGGCAGACAGATGTCCATCTCACCAGGGTGAATAAGGAAAAGGTCATGAGTGGCTGTTTGCCAGGTTTCAGGATCCAACACATCACACACACACACACTCAAGACTCTCGACAAAATGTATTGTTATGACTCTGTTATAGTCCAGGTGGGTGTGAATGACCCGAGATGTACCTCATTGGACTATATGAAGAAAGACATGACTGAGTTCTCTGATTATGTATCTCAGGCAGGTATGTCCTTAGCCTTAAGCAGCATATTACCCTAGCCTAGGATGATGCCACAATACAAGCAAAAAGTTTTTGGTGTCATTCTCGGGCGTGCAGTATCTGTCAGCCTGGAATGATATGGTCAACAGACCTCAATGTTTTGCCAGAGATGGTCTTCATCTGTCACCCCTGGGATTTTGGTTACTGGCTAAAGCTCTTGCCATCTCCATAGTGCCTTTTGTAGGCAATGTCACAAGAATAACATTCTCAATATAAAAATACCTTCTAAAAACAACCTCAAGGTTATGCTGCTAAATGCTAGGAGTCTAAACCTGACACTGCACCCATTGGAAGCAGCTCTCACCTTGGAAGAGGTTGACATTTGTGCAGTCACAGAAACCTGGTTTAAGGCTGTGGAGAGCACCCCAGCCATACCAGGTTACATTTCCTTCCACATGTTCAGACCACAAACTGAAGGCATGAGAACTAAAGAAGGTGGTGCATCATAATTCATAAAAATAAATACAACCCTAGATTGGTTATACAGCATGATTCCTTGGAATTACTTTAGGTGCAATTGACTTTTGCTGAGATCCCTAGATAAGTCATTGCCAGCTATAGGACCCCCTCTATGAATTAGGACATCCACTCAGCCTACTTGAATCTACTTGACTCAATCAAGATAACCAAACACTCTGGTTTTGGGAGACTGCAATTACCTTTCCATTGACTGGGTAAATTATACATATGTGTTCTAACTCACTTGCCCAGAGATTCCTGGATTTTGTCAACTCCAATGCCCTGGATCAGCTGGTTGATACTCCCACAAAGGGCTCAGATATCCCGGATCTGGTACTTACCAACAAGGGGGGGCAGTTGCATCACTACCAGTGTACTCGCTTCCCTGGTGATATCTGACCACAAATCAATCTCGTTAGAAATAACTATAACAGCAGCCCCCCCCCCCTTAGCAACAATCAGAATAGAAAACTTTTCCAATGCCAATTACAACCGCTTATGAGATAGTATAAATAGCTTCATAGCCCCTCCCCCTCACAGATGGACTGGACACCTATGCTGAGTTATACACCAATGCTTTATATAAACATCTGGCAATTGTATTGACTCTGCTGTACCTGACAGGACCAAAGCAAGATCTTCAAAGAAGAACAAACCTGCCTGGTGGACATCTTCCTTTAACAGGCTATAATATAAGAGAAAGAAATTGCTGTCTAAAAGTAGGAAGAAAAAGTCTCAGAACTGGAAACACTCCCTCCTCAAATTAAACAAGCTAATAATACTTCTTGTGAAGTCCTCCAAAGCTAACTATGAATCCAAATTAGCTTCCCAAACTAAGGACAACCATAGGGCATTCTTTAGTTACATCTATAACCCCAATGGAAAGTCCCAGATTTGCGCTGAACTTGCAGTCAATGGTACTACATATACAGAACATGTGGATATAGCAAACCTGCTGGCTGACAGGTTTGCTCAGTAAAAATTTGTCTCTCCTGTCCCTGCCACACATAACCCTAAGCATTCCTACCACCTGTCCACCACCTGGCATCTCTAAGGAGCAGGTCTCAAATGCCCTCTCCAAGGCCTAAAACACAGGCTGTATGGGACCAGATAACAACCCAGGCTGTGTTCTACATGGGTTAAGACAGGAATTAGTAACACTACTGGGTATTTATTTCAATCACAGCCTAAGCACTGGCTTCTTCCTAGTGAAATGGAAAACAAGTACCATCATCCCTTTGCACAAAAAGGGTGCATCCACTGACCCAGGGGACCCATTAGCTTGACCAGTCTTATATGCAATGCCATAGAGTGAATCATCATGGACCTCTTCAATAAAGATACAGGAAATCTCCAAACACTTGAACCCACCCAGTTTGGCTTTGTCAAGGGGAGATCATATCTGTTAAACTTGGTGGACTTCTTTGAGACAGTTACCAAAGCACTAGACCAGGGTAAATCTGTGCATATGGCTTATCTAGACTTGGCCAAAGCCATCGACACAATTTCCCACTCAGTCATCATTGATAAACTCACTCAGTTGGGTATCAACCCACATATTGTCAGGTGATTTGCAAACTGGCTCACTGATAGAACTCATATAGTTAAAATAAGGGACTCCATCTCCTCTAACAGACCCGTAACCAGCGGTGCCTCACAGGGTTTAGTTCTGGGTCTCCTACTTTTTGAAATCTACTTCAATGAAATCCAGGCAAAAACTAAATGCTTGTGGCTGAAAAAGTTTGCTGCTGCTGATTGCATACTGGGAGCAGTCACTGAGTCCCCAAAAGATGTCAACATCCTGCAAGAGGGACTTAGACAGACTATTGACTGGAGCCAAAGTCGTGGTCTTAAACGAAATGCAAAAAAATACATTATCATCCCCTCCAACAAGGGCAGTGTTCCTGCTGACTATGATATCAACAGTAATACCCTAAACATGCATTCAGTGGTGAGAGATCTGGGCACACAGGTTAACAGTAACCTTACCTTCAATCACCATATCTCCACAGTGGTAAGAAGGGCATTTTATATTGTTCATCTCTTAAGTAAGGGCATTGCCTCCAGAAAAAACAAAAAGAGATTATAACCCCCCTTCCATCATCAGGCCAATAATAGAATACAATGCTCCCTTTGATATGTACCTTTCCAAGCAACTGGAGAGACCACAAAGGTTCTTTACAAAGAATGTTCAGGTCCTACAACATCTGTCATATGTGGTCAAACTGAAATCACTGTCACTTTACTCTGTATCATACAGACTGCTCAGAGGCGACCTGTGCCTTGCCTATAAGGCAATCTCTGACCCTGCTGTAATGGAAATGCTACACATTCACAACCCTAATGGCACGTGGTTGACTTGCTCTAAGGATCTTGACCTGGTGTGTGACATAAATAGAACCTGCTGGAGGGATAGATTTGTCTCCTAAAGGTTGCCTCACTTCATGTCTTCCATTTCATGTTAAACAGAGCCCCTCGTTGACCCCCTATTGAATCACAATTTGGATGATTGGATAGGTAACTGGAAATTCTCCCTGGGGGTTCCTCCTGTATGCCTCTTGGACAGGGGCAATAGATGTTGATTTTAGTGTCTGCATTAATCTGACACTCTTGGGAACAAGTGTTTAACTTGGCTAGGCCTGTAAAGGCCTCAGTACCATTATAGGTTCATAGGTTCATAGGTTCATACTAGGCTATCTGCCCTAGGGCATTTATAAGCCTAGCCAGAGTGTGTTTGGCTTTTGCCACCCATTTTAAATTAATTTTGCTATGCCTTTTTTTGAGGTTAGTATACTGTGCCTCTGTCTAACAGTGACACAGAAGTGATAGCCGGGGTAAACCTACAATCTCCCATCCACTCATCAAGATTCCTCTTGAAGAGAGTCAATGTGGGACTCTGCCTAACCTGGACTGGGATTTTATTCCAGAGTGAAGGGAGCCTCTGGGTTATGAATCTGTCCCTCTAGCATATCCTATTTATTTCAGTGCTGAGGTTCAAGTCTCTTGAGCGCGTAACTCGATGGGATTTGGATTTTCTGAGGTGCAGCATGTCCATTAATTCTGGGTTGGACATGGCTTTATACGTCAGGCACAGATCGCCTCTGAGCAGGCGGTATGCCACTGAGTAGAGCTGGAGTTTCTTTAACCGGGCAGCATATGGCATCTGTTTGAGCCCTTTGATCCTCTTGGTGAGGTACTTTTGGGGTCTTTCCAGTTGCTGCAGGTGTCTGGTAAGGTACATCCCAAAAGGGGCATTGTACTCAATTATGGGCCTGATGAGGGATGAGTAAAGAGGCGATGACCTCCCTGATCTAGATGTGAATCCCTTCATGATTAGGTGGGCTATATAAAATGTTTTTCTAACCACTTTGGCCACGTGGTTGTCAAATGAGAGATTGCTATCAACTTGGGTCCCCAGGTCCCTAATGACTTCTTCTGTACTTAATGGATTACCACCTATGTGGTAATTTGTGGACACTTTGTTTTTGCCAAAGGGGATGACTATACACTTTTTGGCATTTAGCTTGAGGCCATGGCTCTGGCACCAGTTGTCTGTTTCTATGAGGCCCTTTTGGAGGATGCTTGTGTTGGCTGGAGTGTTGATTATGGCGCCCAGTTTGCAGTCATCTGCGAACTTGGTCAGCCACAGTCCTTCCGTGTTGGCCTGTACCGCCGAGAAATATATACCGAACAAGAGACGTCCCAGGACTGAGCCTTGTGGGATGCCACTAGCCTAGTAACCTCCTATGATCTTTTCTATCTCCCACTTGTCCTGCAATCCTTCATTCTTTTGAAACTTCTTGGACTTCTGCATTCCACCAGCTGCTCTTTTTATGCACCTTATTTTCATAACTGACTCAAATGGATATCTGTTCTTTAGTTCTTACACATGCTGTTTTAGGGACCAGCTATTCTTCTGCAATTCCACTTATTTCATCTTCTTCTTGATGTGCTAGAGCCCTGAGAAATTCCTTGAACTGTTGTAATTTCTCTTCAGTCAACTTCCAGGTCTTCAATGTGGCTTTTGTTGACCTTAGAGTGTTCAGAAGACTGCTTGTGGCTGATTGTGGCAACCAGTGTCATGCTCTGGGCTACCTGTTTCACTGGGATGACTTTGCAATCACTGATTCTGCCCCAGTGCCCTTTTCTTAATAGAAGGAAGTCTACCTGATTTGCATGTAGTCTGTTATTTGATCATGTGACTCTCTCTTGCATAGCCATGTGTTGGCTACCATCAAGCCATTTGCCAGACATAAGTCTAGAATGGCTTCTCCTTCTTTATGCCTGTTGTCCCACCCATGTGGACCCAGGCAGTCCCTCATATCCTGTTCTGTCTGTCCTGATATATGTGTTCACGTCATCCATTATCAACACCATTTCACATTGTCCTGCTTTATTTATTAGGTCCTGCAACTACTGGCTGAATGCACTCTTTTCTTCACTATCACAGCCCTGCTGTGGAGCATACATTGAGATTATGAATACTGCCATATAATTAGGCTGGAGTCTGATTGCCATGAGTCTTTCACTAATTCTGATGACATCTCTCATTGCCTTCTGAAGCCTCACCCTCCCCAGAATTCTCACACCATTTCTAGCCTGTCCTCCCCCTGTGTAGTAGATGCAGGATCCTTAGAAAAGTGGCTTCCATATTGTCTCTTGGATACATAGAATGTCCAGCTTTCTACTTATCATCATGTCATCCACTTTCAAGCTCCATCCTGTCAGTGAACCTACATTCAGTGTAGCAGTGTAGCTATCCCAGGTAACCCAAGCTTGGAACTGGACACTGGCCAGCCAGTAGTTATTGACCCAGGGCTGCTGGGCTTTATGGTGAGCTTAAACAGGCTAATAGAAACAAATAGACCCCTCCATTCATTAGCATGGGTCCCTGGCATAGGTCAGATCCTCAACTCACACCAGCAAAATATTGATTTGGAGACATTAATTTAAATGAGATTATCACCTAGAGCTATATTTTACACCATCAAGGGGCTAGCCCTGCAATGGCACACAATTTGTGATCCATGTTTTCCTATCTTGAGGATACTGTGCACCACTTTAGACTCCCATAGTGGTTGGTATATACAGTTCTGCCCCCTTTAGCACATCATCTAGAGTCAATGCTGCTGCTTACAGCTCCTTTGTTTGGTGAGTTTGTGATGGAAACAGTCAGCATTTTTTTTTCTGAGGTGGAAGAAACCCCATTGGGAAACAGGGATAACATGCAAATTCCAAATAGGGATTGGCCAGAATCAAACTTTATACCTTGTGCATGGGAAGTGAAGATGTTAAACATTATGCCAACTGGTCTCAGTTTATACATCACTTCAGAATACAGTAGACAAGAATAAATTGGTAAAAGTGATACCTGCAAAACCAACATCAGGCTATGCTTAAGCATGCAAAGGTTGTCCATTCTGTGCATTAGACATAGGTAATGCATATACAACATACAAAGGTTAGGGTCCAGTTACCATCATTTGCACAGCTGGGAAAGGCAGCACAGGAGTAGATGTCTTTCAGAGGTAAATATGTTTGTGAGTGTTGAGGATTATGAAACAAAAACATGCTGTTGTGTATATTTTCTGTCAAGTCTTCAGGAAGGTCCAGTGGAAGTGTGTGTGTGTGTGTGTGTGTGTGTGTGTGTGTGTGTGTGTGTGTGTGTGTGTGTGTGTGTGCGTGTGCATATTTATTTGTTTATATGTGTACCGGTGCTCTGGCGATATGAGTGCAGGTCATGTGGGACAAAGTATCACCACTAATTGCGCTGCTACACTTGATGCACTGACCAGGTCTAGGAAATCCATGACAGAGGTTTCAACATCTCCTTTATGCCATTGCCAATGAGAGCTGGCTTTATCAGGAAATACACTAGTTGTGCCACAGCCCTGGATATATGATGTTGTGCTGTGAGGCCATGAGTATCATCTGCTATAAGATGTGCCACTGCTGCACCTGCCACAACTGTATAGATGCCCTCTTCTGGGTGTAGACATCTCCACAACAGATATCATAGTGGAGTCCTAGCATTGTGGAACTGTGATCTTGCTTGTCCATGGCTAGGAAAGTTACCATTTGTGAATGTAGCAGTAGACTGGTTTAATTGATGGTCCTTCACCCTGGCATCCAATACTGTGATGACATAGCACGCTCAAGTCTGTGATTGTGTCTACGCAAACAATCACACCAAGGAGAAATACAGTCCCATGGGAAATAACACACTGAGCCTCACCCTCATAAACTCTGTCATGGTTGTGGTGGTATCAGCCTGTGCCTACATGATGTCCCTGTACATGCACTGCATTGCAACCAAAAACATGCGAATTGTAGGGAAATGCAGTATCCAAGCTTCCACTAAGCACCACTACCTACTCCCAGAAGTTGAGATCTCTGTTCCTGGGTGCTAGGCACAGAGTCTGATGTTTCTACTATGGGCCAGCACACTTCCCAGAATGATATGTCCCCATTAACCCTGTGTGGCATGGTGAGGGTATCACGGGTATCCACAGGCATAGGGTTTGTGCCCATGGTCTAGCCACAGAATGCAATGATTACTTTCCCTGTGTCCAACAAACACTGGGTACCTCCTGCCTGCGCCTGCTCATCACTCATCAGAGGCCTCAGATCTTCCAACATCAGGCAGAGGTGGTTTTACTGTGCTGGTGCTGAGTAAAATAATCACCTGTGAATACACTGAAGTATGGAATATCTATTGTAAGTATGATCCAAGACCAGAAGTGAATATGAAACTGAGATGCACAAATATTAACATGATGACAATAAATAATTAGTTACATACATTGTGCAGATGGCCATAGAGGTTGAATGCTTAAGGTACATGTATATCACAAATCAGATAGCTTTAATAAGTTGTACAGTAACTAAGGGGTGTAGAAGACTTACAAGTAATGTGACACTGAAAGATGTCTACATACCAGGGTCTTCTACAATAGATTGCTTCAATGGCTGGTATAACTCTGCCTCAACATTCAGCATTGTACTTCACTGTGGACCTGTGTGGAAGTATTATAGCCTCATTGAGTGGTCAAGAACTCTTCCTTCTCCATGAGAGGTGGCTCACTTGATGCAGCCCCCCAATTGACCTACCTTCCATGTCAGAAAATGAGCTCTTTGTTCAGATGCACATGTGATTTCAGTATCTGTGGTGTACCATCCCACAGTTGTGGCCATCATCTGCATAAATGTCTGCCATCTTTCCTGGCACAGCCCTAGTAGACACGATCAACTGCATGCAGGGCAAAGAGCTATATTCCATGGTGGTGCAGGTGGAGGACCTGGAGTAACACCTCATTCTCCCCCAACCATATTCCCCTTAGTCATATAGCTGTCTTTGTGCCTGAAAGTGGTATCTGCATCCACACTCGTTAAATAATGTCAGGCACATAAGTTAACTAAGCAATTGTCCCCCACAAAACAAAACCTCTGTAACTGACTAAGGTGACATGACTATTTTTCTCAGGGTTAAACAAAAATCTGAAAATGACATATGTAATGTATACAGGTATCAGATTTATCTACTGAAAGTGGAATAAGAAGCCTAGCATACATTTCAAACAGTAATGTGAATATGTGCTGAAGGATGTGTTGCTCATTATACTTAATACTTTAGCCCAGCAATGCTTTACACTTGCAATCCCCCTAAAAACACCTTCCAATTCATGACAAACAGTGACTAACCTAGTTCATATTATGTCAGTAAGTTCAAATACAGCCATAACTGAAAGGATGGACTTGTAAAAAGTAACACTTATTCAGGCAAAGCATTCCTTTTGCCTAAAAAAATCTTCTGAATTTCATCTATTACATGTTACATACTCGCTGTTCTATGTATTCTTATATAGTGCAATAGTTCTCTCAGTTTACTGTTACTCTTATATTATGCAGATTCACCTGGCTGTGTGAAATGATTGTACCAATTAACCTTCAACTGATTATTGTCTATGAGTCAAGATAAAGTCTCATCAATATTGTGAACATACCTGGGTCACTGCAGATAGCAGTGGTTATGCACAGTCCATGCCATTCCTCTAATGGTGATCTGTAATCCCACTACATCCTTACATGCATGGAGTCATTGTAGAGCCTGCTTCCTTAGCAACATAGACAGGCTGCAGAATTGCCAGGTTTCACACCTTAAAATGCCATTCTTAGCCATAAAAATCATATAGTACTTTTGTTATACCTTGACATTTGTCATGCAAATGAGGTGCCCATCAATACACAATGGTGTGTGGCATACGGTATATGTAAACACTGCTTTGGGCATGAATTTTCTTCAGTCTTTCCCTGTACTTCTTCAAGGTGAGACATCATGCCTGGAAAAGGTGAGGGTAGTGCTGGGTTTAGAGTGCCAATGTGTATGGAGGAGTCAAACATCTTTGTGTACCTCCTTCATCAGGTTTACAGCCAGAGACTCTAACACCAATGCCACTGGAATCCCTCACATTGGGAACAGAGCCATCACCATTACAATAACATGAGGTGCTGCAGTCCTGGCCTCCTAGGCCAATGCTAGGATGAAGTTAGACAGCAGCCACCACCTATGTACTGCAAGTATAACTTTTGGGAGCCACACGCTCCAGGGATCTAAACCTTGTCATTACAATAAACAAAACATGCTGGAGGGATAGGTTCCTGACCCAGAGACTCCCCATACTCTGGAATAGACTGCCCATACATGTCAAGAAGAGCGCCTCCTTGGCCCTCTTCAAAAGGAACCTTGATGATTGGATGGGAGATAGGAAATTCACCCTGGGGAGCATGTCAGTCGCCATGCTAGACAGGGGTCCAGAGAAGTAAATATTGTGGGAAGAAATATCCAGAGAATTGTTATGGCTAGGCTTGCATAGGCCCTAGGGCCAATAGGCTAGTACCAACCTATAAACCTATACATATGACCTACCATTGCATGGCATTCACAAATATTATCCAGTGGTCTTTTTCCAATCATAGCTCCCAAAGACATTGTAGTGAATAGGCACATGAGAAGATTAAATCACCTAAGAGAGTTATAGGGGGCGTATACTTGCTTCAGATGGTACAGCTTTTAATACTAAAATTAGTGCAGTTTCATTCCCATACAGTATTTGTTTCATAAATCACTGCTACTTCCATAATGACTTTTATAGTCCATAACTGTTCAACCCCCCCCCCCACACACACACACACACATGCATGCATGGTACACTCGCTTGTGTGAATCTTACCACCAAGCATATACTTGGTGAGGTTGGTCATGATGTTAAGCCTGTGCTCCCACATTATGATGAGGCCTGTGGATTCCAATCCCCCATCTGTGTACAGATAAGATGCCTGTTATACTAACTACAGCATTAGATGTGTGAAATATGCATAAAAAGCATTTTTGGATGTGTCATAGACAATCTTTGTCAATATACTTGTTTCCTTTGCTTATAACCTGTGAGGGAAATATATGTCCAAGTAACATTTTTCTCTGGATATTGTAATATAAAAATATGATTTGCAATCCAAGGGTCACAGCTCTAAGTCTAGACTTTCTGACAACTTTCTGGCAATTTATAATTCTTATATAACAAATGGCCACCTAGCTAATTAATAGCTCATTCAGTGCAAAAGAAACAGAAGCCATGATGAGCCAATGAAGGCCATTGAAGTCCATCTGTTCTGTAATTTTGATTGCCAAAAACAAATCCTATGTATACTTAAATCAGTCATTGGATTGCAAATTGGCTCATAAATGGAACCTAGGATGTTATGGGGGCAGATATACCAAGACCTGTCATTAGCAGTCCACCACAGGATTCAGTCATTGGGCCATTCCTCTTTGATATTTGCTTCTTGGGAGTAGGGGATGAGTAAACGCTAATGTTAAGGGTTTGTGGCTGACAAGGTTTACAGACGACTACAGACCTGGTACCATCATAAATCCAAGGACGACACCAAGATTCTCCAAGAGGACTTGTTCCAAGCAAATAGATTGATTCACAACTGTGGGCTAAAACAAAATACCAGAAAGTGTACTTATTTATATTTGATTTCTGGGGGTGCAGCACTGATCTTCATGGGTCGTTTGACAATAAACTCTCCTATGATCACCATTTATCCACTGTTATAAGGAAGTCCGTTTTCATTGCACATCTTATAGCTAATAGTATCACATCCAGACCCAGGGATATAATTGCCCCATATTGCTCAGCACTTCTTAAGCTGAGCATTAACTACAATGACATCCCTTTCAGTATGTACCTATCCAAACATGTGTCAGAACTGGAATGATACAATGCTTTGTGACATAAAACCTTAAAAAAAACAGCCAAAATTGTAAAAACTATGCAGACAGAGTCAAAGCTTTTTTCCTCTTGTCAGTATCATACATGCTATGGAAAGGTAACCTCTCATCTGTCTAAAGAGCTTCAACAGACCCTATTTTGTCAAATTTACTACATATTTGCATATCCACTGCTATCATAAACATATACTCAATTTCTTTTGCAACCCCCCCCCCCCAAGTTTAGCACCCCTGCCTCTCATGGATATGGAGAAACATGTAAATGTCTCAACAGATCCTTGTTTCGCCTATCTATGGATTATTTGTATGCAAAATATAAGGGCTAAAAACTACCATGGAAATAAAAGGGCTAAAAACTATCATGGGAATGTCAAGCAAGGCTTCTTAAGATTTTCACAGAACAATAGTCTATTAAGTACCTGCGAACCTATGAACATGATACACTACCTACAACATGAGTAGATTATTTAAAGGATTAGGAAGAATTGCTTTGCTTCCGTGGCTTTTGTGTTCTTATGCTCACACATTTAATGAAGTATAACATTCTGTAAGCAGCACTCACACAAAGGCATTATTTTAAAATGGATGAGAAAGGCTTTTGTAAATTTGTCGCATCATACTTATGGTACCTATATAAAAATGAATTCATATCCAGGATTATTTGACTAGATTCCTGATATTAATGTAGAAAGGCATTTTGGAATCATTGTGTATTCTTTATATTCTCAGCTGGCTTCAGAATGCAGAAACATATACTGCTGTTTCCTGATTTGCGACTAGCACTTATAAATATGAACACTATTGCTTATGTAATCATTATGGGAGCATTATCAGAAGTCCAAGGCCCAGTTCTTCAGGTCCTGATACTGCAAAACATAAACTGGGATTTAAACAAGAGCTAGTGAATTCCAAAACTTACTATTGGACTTTTAAAGTATTTGTTTTGCAGAGTGCTTTGCATCCACCATCATTCCATACCCCTGCTTCTTTTGCTTACTAACTAGCACCACTGTAGGTTTCAATAAAGGAAATATTTTGATATGTCATAATTTCACTGTTACTATATATTTCCCTACCTCATTACTTTCAGTTTTAGTATTTTAAACATCACTGGTAAGGATCACTGAATTCCAAAATACATCTTTGTTTGTTACACTGTCTTTGTGGATGATTATTAACTAAGGACAGAACACAAAGGGCATTATCACTGGGTCTATATCATATGAGCGAATCGCACAAATAGCGAACGCTCATAATATTGAACGTACCGGACCTCAAAGTGCTTTTGCTGAGATTGCGGTAAAGTGAAGAATGGGATAGCTGCCCTTTCCTCACTGTAGTGTGATCTCGGTGATGGAATATATATTTAGTGGGGGGTTTGGGGGCCCAGCCCCCCACAATAGGAAGTTCAAGGTCCGGTACGTTTGATATTATGAGCGTTTGCAATTTGTGCAACTCACTCATATGATATAGACCCTTATCATTCTGTGTCCCCTTGATTAAGCACAACATTCTAATTGGACCTGGGAAACAATTTTACATACTACTTAATATCAGTAAGTTATTATCCTATACTAATTTTTCAAGGGTTTTATTTTTATATCACATTATTGCCTCTGTCTTCTGATTCTTACATTGCCTGCACAGTAATGTTCCTATCTTCATAGTTCTGTACATATAGTGGCAACACATTGTGACCCATGCTGAGGGGATTTCCTTTACAAAAGAGACCTAAGCATGGAGCCCCTCAGTTCCCAGCTGCCATGCATGAAGACTGGGACAGAGCCAGACAAGGATGACATACTGTGGATCACAATGGAGGTTGTCTGTTAGCCACATTCAAGCTGATCTGCTAGCTGACTTCACAAAAATCAGCATACGTTAGCATTGTGAGGAAACTGATGCATTGTTTCCAAAATGCAAATCTCTACAGTGTTGCACTGCGTTATTGGCATGGGATCACCACCACACAGAATGTCACCACATTGCCACAGAAGAGATGAGCAGGTTCTGTATCATCACTTCTCATCCCACTCACAGCAGCTCCAGCCTGTACCTTAGCTATTAATTGGAATCTGGTCTCCTGGGTGTACTCAGTGTTTATCACTCTATGCCAAAAAAGTTTTGAGCTTTATATTATAACAGCAAGATATAATATATGAGTAATTTATTTTGGGATTTCAGTTGCTACTGAACACTTTTTCTCCTTTCAGTTCAGTATTTTAACTAATTTCGCGAAACAATTTAGTTTAGTGTGTGTGTGTGTGTGTGTGTGTGTGTGTGTGTGTGTGTGTGTGTGGTTGTGTAACAGGAAGACATGCACACATCTGAGTTCATCCTATAACTGCTGTTCATGTAACTTATTGTGTAATTTACCACAAGAAATCAATATTATACTTACAGTCAAAACTCAAAAGAAGACTTCAACATGAATAGTAACACATTGCTTGAAAATAACAATCGTACTAATAATACTAAATAACTTATATTAAGTGCTGCTGCCAGTATACAACTCTTCACTCTTTATTACTGAGTGTAAGCTTTAATTATTTCTATTAATGAAATGATGGCATTCTTGTTTAATTGGATTTTGGATTTTGTTGGTGCAAACATGATAAACTAGCTTGAAGCTTTGAGTGTGAAAACTATACTTAATATACAAAGCAGTGAAACAATCGACAAAAGATCACACAAGCATAACACTCAAATGTGACTGGACAGATTATTGTAAGGTTGAGCAATCTAACATGTTTCTTAGTTTGTAACAAACAGCATTTTTATAACTGTCCTTATTGATATGTGAATTTATATTGTAATGGAAAAATGGACTTTACAAAAAATATAAAATATGCAATTAAAAACAGTCTGATGAATAAATAAGTAAACAATCCCCCAGATTCAGCAAGCTCTTCATGGAGTGCAGGAATAGTGCAAGAGCTGCTGCACACAATATGGCCGAGCGATCCAGGAATGAGCTCCCGGGATGTGCACGAGCGCTCCTACACTATTCCTGCATGGACACCACTGCTATATGCTAATTACCGCATTTGCTGGTGAAAACTTTGCAAATGAGCTGAATGAGTGATCCAGGAAGCAGGTAGGCATCTGTGCAGGGATAGTGTAACCTGCAGAATTGCATTCGGTTACTAACCGAATACATTTCTGCAAATTACAAAACGAAGGCAAGACAGCTCGAAAGAAAGCACGTATTCAATGTAGTAGGCATGCCAATGGTTAAATATATGGCCACTGGCATGAAAAATAGTTGTAATTTTATAAAAAACAAGTTTATTTTTTTGGCCGATCTTGGCTGTTTAAGCGTAGGGTAGCGGTGCGCAAACGGGATCCCCATGAAAATTAGAAAAAAGGGGGAAATAAGCTTTTATACCCAAATCAGCATTTTTCCATAATAGTCAATGGCATGCATAAGACAACAATACCAGGGAACAGTGGTTGCTAAGAGGGAAGGCTCAGTGTGAGTGTGGTAACTATGAATTAGCATTCTGGTTTATGTAAATGATGGGATTGATACTGAATCACAGATTTCCTCTCAGTGTTAGTTAGCACCCAACTGTGTAGGTGCAGCAACACCATTGTATAAGTCTAAGAGGTGGATGACCATATAAGGGGGAGTGTCATGCATGCTGGAAGCTTATTGGAGCTGTGTGGCCTGTGTTTGCCCTTAGCTAAGCAAAGCTAAGGAAGGGAGTGTGTCTGAGCCTGCCCAGCAGTGTTTACATAGCCTAAACAGGTGTGTGTGCCGTGCACCAGGTTTTAAACAAAAAATGAAAAAAACAAATAGCAACTTTGTTCACATCTAAGCACTGGGTATGTGCGGTGTACCTCGGGGTTTAAACCGAAAGGCAATGGGAAGGGAAAATGGCATTAGGAAGGCAATCAAGGAGAACTAGCATAGCTGGCAGGTGAAATGTATCAGAATTAGCCAATTATACAGGCAGCAGCCCAGCACACTACTATAAACGTATGCAAATACCTTTTAGTCTGTTTTTTTCCACAAACTCTTCACCATCGGTGTACACAGATGGGGAAATGTTACCCGACAAAACTAACAAAATGTTAAGGGCTGCTGTCACTATCATATATCAATATGTGCAAGAGGCTGAGGGTGGTGAGGATGTGAATGCTGATGACCATCCCACTGTGAGGAGGAGGAGAAGACTGTACAGACCCAGGGTAACCCACCAGGGGATACATGAGCTGGAGATAGTGGAGCGCTATAGGGTGGACAGTGACATTCTACAGCAAATTGTTGAGCTGTGCTGGCCCCACCTCACACACAGGACCAACAGAGGGGAGCCCCTCCCGGTGGATACCATCATTACACCACTCTTTTCAATGTGTCTACTATGCATTTGCATAATTTTATACAAAAAAAAAATTTTTATTGTTGACCTATTGAACTATATCAATGTAAAATTGTTACTTAGGTTCTTTTTAATGCAACTTTAACTTTATGCATGTAACGCAAAATATGTGAATCTTTTTGCTATAACTGCTATTATATCAATATTGTTTAAAATTGTACTTGTTTAAAATGTACTACTGGAGTTTTTATCCACGGGTCTCCACAGAAAATGGTCCACAAGCCCAGTTGGACAAACCCGGTTAACAAATGTCAATAAATAAATAAATAATACCATTTATAGGGAGTGTACTATGTGCATCTGACCTAGTCATCCCTCCAGCACCATCCTCAATACTGGACCAGCCACAAGGTAAGTCACTCTTCCTATCAATTGCTGAATGGAGTAGTATGTTCTGCTATTTGTATCTATGGTATGGATGTGAGCATGCAAGGGAATCGGGTGGCTGAATGGGATGGCAGCAGATAGTGGACACCTATATAGGCAGCATAAAATCCATAACAAATACTGGTGTCAACACACTAGGCAGTACTAGACAAGATAACAAATTCCACTGCAGTACATGTGGTGGCCCAACACACACATGCATGTCAGTGAGGCTCATATACCCACCACCAGCCTCTCCCATCAGGACAGGTGTAGATGACCATAAAGAAAGGCTGGACTAAGGCCTCCAATTGATGGCAATGGTGAAAAACCCCCTCCAGACCTACACAGACAGACTAAAACAGGTCTGGCAGTTGTATGTTAGTTCTGAAGGGTAAGAAGTCTGAAACTGAAATGTAGGTCAATAAAACCTAAGATCTGTACTCTAATGATATGCCTCCAGTCTGCATGATAGGTCAGAATACCATATGAAATGGAAGCCAACAGAGTACCTGAAATACCAATAGAGGCATAGCAAATGTTTAAAGTCATCAGGTGTGCCCCCCCACAATCCTATGTAGAAATGCAGTAACATGTAAGTGTGAGGAGTAATATCAGTTGAGCACAGATTAACCGAGCTGGCCCAATCTACAGGATAGATTGTTGCATGTGTACAATATGCAAGGGTTTGTGTGTTAGGTTGTTGTGTGTTCAATATTGTCTGGAAGTGGTCAGCATGTAGGCATGGAGGGTTGTGCTTAGGGGTCTATGGGCAGTACTGTGGTTGACATGGCAATGTTCTGACAACGGCAGTGCCAACCACAATGCTTCTCACCAATACCAATGTCAGCAGTCGTC
Source organism: Protopterus annectens (assembly GCF_019279795.1). NCBI lineage: Eukaryota > Metazoa > Chordata > Ceratodontiformes > Protopteridae > Protopterus > Protopterus annectens. The sequence goes on along the minus strand of NC_056730.1, from coordinate 270,544,672 downwards.
CATACTCACTGTCCAGATGTCAACATCTGTCACCGTCTGAAAAATAGACATGCTATGAATGTGGGCCCATACATACACACAGTACACATGTGGAAGTACCCTAGACAGAATGCATAAAATGTAACTGTCAACTGCACACAACTTTGGAATTGTACATACAGGTTAGCAGCACATTAGTTGTTTGTGTAGTATGGAATACTGATGTAGTTTGGCCAGTCACTGGCAGACCACAAAAAGCACAGTTATGAAGTAATGAGAGACTGCCTATGTCCCCGCACAAGGCAGCATAAGGGGAATGTCCCAGGTATATCTGTGAGTCATCTGCAAGTTGCTTCCATATCACACATGTACTCAGCTCACCTCACCATCAGCCACAGGTTTATCACAGGTCATATCCTTGCTGTTGGGAATGAGTACAGTATGACCCCACTTCTGTATGGGAATACCCAGAGAATGCAGCATGCTGAAGAGGTGTCCTATGCAGGTGTGTCCCTAGCTGTAAGCAGCACCCTGCCTGCATCCAGACCAATGGATCAATATGGAAAGGAACTATTGCTATTAACACCTCACACTCTTACCCATTCACCCCAGGGTAATCCATTGGCTCGCAGCCTGGAATGTAGGCGTGACCGAATGTAGGAGTGGCCTGCTACAGATGGCCTGCATCACTACCAAATGGCCTACAGTCTTCTGTCAAAGGCCTGTACCTCACCCGTAGTGTCAATGTATGGTATCTCATGGGGTCCCAACTAACAACCTAATACAGTCAACAGAACACAAATGCAAGGTCTTGTTGACAAATCCCAGTAGCATGCCCCCCATGTCCTACTACATGAACTTTGGACCAATCCATAAATACCACTGGGATGAAAGGCCAACTATAGGGATATTTCTCAGTTTCGCTCGCATAATTTTAGGAACCGGATAGAATATCAGAGTGGGGGGGAGGGGTAAAAGCATGGACATCATGGAGTGTGTGAAGTCTGAAACTCTGATGTGTGCCCATACTACCCCTGCCTGAAAACCCAGTAATGGGTGGCTACAAACCTGCTTGTAAACTGCAATGTGAAGGGGAACTGACCAGATATATGAGCCCTGGCTCTGGGTAACCTCAGTGAATCTGTACAGCTGAGAGGTATGGCCACAGCAGGATATGGCCATACTGTTATGTCGATATATGTACAAGAAGGGGATCCTCGGCCATCATAGTACCAAGGTGCTGGAACATTTACACAGACCCATCAGCAAGTGTCTGCAGCCACCCCTCCAGAATGGCAGGAATGTGCAAGGATGTGTAGGCTGTGGACCACAATACTGGACTCAGCTTCATTCATCTTGTATTTCCCAGGAAATAATGGTGAGCAAATAATTATATCTGTCAGTATTTGATGACATTATACATCACAGTGTAAAACAGTACATATGTCTGAATATTTCTGATAACACCAACCATGTAGCACAAGCAGCCCAGACAGTAATAGTTACAGTATCCCCCTATCTGTCGCCCATTGTGACTCCATATTGTAAACCTATCTACAGATGTCCTGCAGTAACAGGTTGCTAGCTGTAGGTGTAGAACATCAAACCCTGCACTGGAGTACAACCCTACCTGGAATGAATTCACACACTCAATACAAAAGGTCATACTGGGCATGCTCCTATACTTAGAGAAATGAAGCCCATGTCTGACAACACAGTGGACTATACATATCTGTCATTTGCAGATGTCTGTGGACACACACCAAACTGTACACCATTTATGCTTCACACATACACTGGATAGGAATACTCACACATATCCAAGGCCAACAGAATATAATATGTCAAACATACGCACACAGAGATGTGGGGAAGAGAGAGAGAGAGACAGACAGTGAAAGAGAGAATTCCATTATGAAGCCTGTCCCACCCACTGCACATCCAATTGGCCTTTATCACTTGATGTGCTGATGTCAATCACTGTAGACATTCCTACTGGTAGCCCTCAATCCTATAGTGTCTGTGGTGCTTGTGATAACTGTGTAACACAATAGTACAAATCAATATTCATGTAGCATTTGTATACTCAATCCTGTCAAATGTAAAGTTGTGTGTGACTGAGTGTGTGTGTGTATGTATGTGTGTGTGTGTGTGTGTGTGTGTGTGTGTGTGTGTGTGTGTGTGTGTGTGTGTGTGTGTGTGTGTTTCCAGAATGATTTATGGCCCATTCACACACACTGCACTTCCCATTGCCCATGTTAGCACTCCTGCTGATGTCAGTCACCTTGAAATAAACCATCGGCCAAATCTCAGCCCAATAAGCTCTGTGGCACTCACAATAACTATGTAATACTACAGTATACTACAGTATACTACAGTATTACATAGTTATAGAGTGCCATGGCCATCGAGCTTGGATCCAGCCGATGTTATATTTGGTGGCGAGTGACAGAGTGTTAACTGGAAGCAATGTTACACAGTTATCACAAGCACCACAGACACTATAGGATTGAGGGCTACCAGTAGGAATGTCTACAGTGATTGACATCAGCACATCAAGTGATAAAGGCCAATTGGATGTTCAGTGGGTGTACATATATCGATACCTTTGGAGAGCTTTCCACCATATAAGCTCCGTGGTGCTTGTAGCATGCTAATTAGGTATGAGTTCCAGACATGGCAACTGTTAAACTGCATGTGTGTGGGGATGAATGATTTTGAGGCCATTCACACTCACTACACCTCCCATTGCCTTACTTTAGCACTCCTGCTGATGTCAGTCGCCTTGAAATAACCCTTTGGGGAAGTCTCAGCCCTATAAGCTGTGGCGCTTGTGATAACTGTGTAATACTATAATGTAGCAAACTTGTTATGTAGGAGTTCTCATCCCAGACATGACAACTGTCAAACTGTGTGTGGAGATGAATGATTTTGAGGCCATTCACACTCACTACACCTCCCATTACCCTACTTTAGCAAACCTGCTGATATCAGTCTCCTTGAAATAACCCTTTGGCTAAATCATAGCCCTATAAGCTATGTGGTGCTTCCGATAACTGTGTACACACTGTAGTGTAGCAAACTAAACTGTGATAATGTGTGTGTTTGTGTAAGAAAGTGTGTGTGTCTTTGTTGACACCTGATGGACATTCACACTTACTACACTTCCTTTACCCCTCCTTTATTAGTGATGCTGATGTCACTCACCTTCAAAGATACCTTTGGAGAGCTTTCCACCATATAAGCTCCGTGGTGCTTGTGATAACTGTGTAATACCATAGTGTAGCAAACTAGTCAGATAGGAGTTATAATCCTGGTTCTGGCAACTGTGACAGTGTGTTTGTGTAAGACAGTGTGTGTGTGTCTTTGTTAACACCTGATTTTGTGGACGTTCACACTTCCCTTACCCCTCCTTTAGCACTGCTGCTGATGTCACTCACCTTCAGAGATATCTTTGGACAGTCGTCCAGCATGTAAACTCCGTGGCATATGCGGTAAATGTGTAACACTGTAATAGCGATACATAGCTATGTGGTGGTTTGAAACTCAATACTGGCAAATGTGTTTTTGTGTGTCATCAGTATCCTGTGTGGATGTTGGGGTGACTGTGTAATAACAGCATCCATTGTGGTGTGGGTTTTGCTGCATTATTATATTGAGGACCTATATGTCCCAATGTTCACATTACAAGGCCAACAGTTGTCAAACACTATAGAGGTTGTTGTAGACAATCCACAGCCATAAATGTCTACTGCCATGTGCAATGTCTATGTCACAGTTTGGATTAGTAAACAATATAGGCAACCATTATAATACCCAGAAACCACTCCCCACACAAGGATCATACACAAACACACTTGGCTCTTTCCTTATTTCTTTCTTTCTTTCTTTCTTTCTTTTTTTTTTTCTTTCTTTCTTTTTCTTTGTCTCTCTCTCACTCCCCATCTCTGGTAGATGTGGAAAAATACATCTGTTTTGCATATGCAGATGCTTGACTTTTGTAGGTAATGTTCATGAACAGCTGATGGCCTGTGCATGAATTGGAGCCTCCCAGTTGCTAATTGCATGTGGAACAGCTGTGGTATCATTCCTATAGCCAATTGCATGGAAACACACTCCTATAACTAAGCACTTCATGTGGGTTTTGGCCCTTTTCCTTCACTGTGAGCAGGACCTTTTGTGGGTGTCTAACAAACAGCATCACAGAGGACAGTTGGAAATACCTCTTACAACAAACACTGTGGAGACAGGCCAACAAACTGGAGGGGGATGTTTCAGACATGGGGACAGAATGTGAATATTGCTGTTCTACATTTGAAATAATGTTTTAAAAGGGTTTGTGTGGCTATGGCTGTTCTGCATGATTTAAAGTCTGGCATGACAGTGTTATGTGGTTGTGAAAACTCTTATCTGCAGAGCTATCTGCAGAATGGCCAGAGTTTGGAGCCTTAGATGTGGTGTATTACTCACACATTTTCTGTATTTATAAATGCAGTATCATACTCTGATGATTGCAGTCAGTAAATGGTAACATCCATGTGTGTAACTGACTTAATATCCTTCAGAAGAGATATGTCACAAGAAACCCTGTTGCACCAGAAATGTTCTCAGTTTATCACAGCAATATGTCAATATTGGCCCTGTCTTTGTGCTTCTGTCCCCAAAGTCTGTCATCCTTTGTCCATATGTCATGCAGTAAGAGGTAGATATGTACAGCATATCATTATTTACTGACATCATTCCTGATATCAAGCCAGTGATATATCAGATTGCCAGACATGTATAGGACCCCTTATATTTCAGGACAAAACCTGGACATTCTGTTGTAGTCTGTACAGTAGTGAGGTCTGTCTACTTATGGTGATTGTTGACAGAGTGTCAGTATTGTGTAGCAATGTATTGTGAATATGTTATTTTGCCTTTCTTTTTTTCTTTTTTTCTTTCTTTCTACAGATGGGGTAGATGTCAGTGTTCTTGGTCCTGTTCTATATGACGTTGCATGCTGCTCCAGTTTCTGGTATCCTATCAGCTTACATGTGTGTAGAGCCAGACAGAGACATGTCCCATATTACAGTCAGGCATCAGACTACACTGTGAATTGGACCAGTATATGTAGGATTATTGTGTTTGTGGCAAATATGATTATGGATTTTGTTCACACAGTCCATATACTGTACTATTAATTAGGCTTACCATAATGTGATTGTGAGTGTGTTGAGATTGGTTGTGGGTATGCACTTTCACACTGCTGTCTGTTACTCCGTGCTGTTACATGCCTGTAGTGCCTGCTATATTTGCAATTACATGAGTATTCCCTCATAGGAAAACTGGGTTAGCATTTTGGCAGTTTGCCTGTAGTTTAGACAGTCTCAGCTCAGTGTATTTACCCTAGTGTGATGTTTTGTCCAGATATTTGTTAGATGTACTGTTACCTGGCCACAGTGTACATGTGTATTTCTGACAAAGCAGTGGGATGCTGTGATGATGTGTGTGTCACTAACTAGTGGGAAGTATGTGGGCTTGGAACCTCTGATCCTCCAGTTAATATGTATTAGGATAGACAGGAGGGTGTGAATGCATCAACTGTGTGAGCTTATCTACTCCGGTATTTGTGATATATCACCATTTTCATGGCTTTAAACATCCCCTTTTTCAGGCCTGGTCCACATTCCTTGTACTAAGGAGTTCTGTGTATACCCCTCAACTGACCAGATTGTTTCAGGTTGTCCACGTTTATTGCTCATATTTCTGCTGTATTCCACAGGATCATTACTGTGATTTGTGTGGTACTTCACTATGATGATTTTATGATGTCTGTCAGTAACTGATGGTGTACATGTCGGTTTCAGAAGAGCCTTCCTTCACAACATGTATGTTGACACAACCCCTGTAACTGTAGCAACATTCTACATTTATAACTGCAATAATTACATTGCGTTACCTTGCACTAAGAGGTTGAGAGTTATGGTGCTGAGGTATGACTCCACTACATGTTATGGGCATATGTTTTATATATATATATATATATATATATATATATATATATATATATATATATATATATATATATACATAGCCTTGTTATGTGTAAACATGAGAGTTGTATATACCTTCTCAGATGTATCCCGCCATATTTATCTGATATGTGTATATTCAGATATGAAAACATGACTGATTCAACACTATTTTCATTAACAAGTAGTAAACAATTGTAGTAATCAAAGCAGTTGTTCACTATTATTCAGTACATGTACTGAATGATATATTTGAAAAAGCAACAGACATTTTTACAGCTCAGATGGCTTAGTGTTAAAGTGCTGTGACTATAGTCTAGAGTGTCCTGGGTTCATGATTTGCAAGGGCTGTTTATTGTGTTGTTAGGCAGAACAAGGACTGTTGGATACAGAGTAGTTAAGGTGGTTTTTGCATGGGTTTGCATGATGGTAAGTGGTGCTAACATATGGTTAAATGAATATGCGCTTACATCATGTAGGTTTTTCTTACACACAAATCTGCTTAGCATTTACATCTAAGCAATGGTTACACCTGCTAAGCATAACTCAGCCCTGGTAACCAGTGATCACATTCCAGTCTGATAAAATAGCAGGGGAATGACATCTTTAATAAGTGTATTTAATTCCATGTGCATAACATGCTTCTATGTGCTGTCATTACAGTAGCAAGGGGTGTGAGTATACTGTATGGGACACCTGAGTATACTTGAGTAGTACCACAATCTTTTCTTTTTGTATGTGTTTCATACTTGGGTAGTATCCCTGGTTTTATGCAGTCACACTTGGATGTATTGTATCATTACATTACTACTTTTAACAGTGCTTTTCCAAGTAAGAGCAGATCACAGATTGTAGTACTGAAACCATACACCCCTGCATGCAAAGCTGAACTCGTATTACTGACTATCATGTACTTGGTGTTTGAACTGTATGTTTTTAAGTATCTCCTATTGGATATTGATCTGATATGTTGATATTAACTGTAGACTACTATGTTTTTAGAACATGTCATTGAGGACTGCTGTCATGTAGTAATGGCATACCTATCAGTTTCAGACATCTATCTGTCAAAGCATTCATCCTAATGCATAACCTATTGGCTAGCTACTTTCTGTCTGCCCTCTGTACAGATGTGCAGATGTCAGGTATTCATCTTGGCTGCTTACAGGCAATCTCTGATTGACTGACACTGACATGTCTGCTCAGCTGTGTTATGAATGCCACAGCTAGGAAAACCCACTCTGTATGCACCACATGCCATGGATACCTCAGCCAGACAACCACACTCAAAAGAACATGTTTGAGTACAGGTCCCTTACACAGACACTGGTCATGTTATGCAATATATGTTGCATACATGTTAGTTGGAGCACCTCAATGGCCCTCTTCAAGAGAAGAAAAAACAGATGAGTGGATATTGAATTAAACTGTTACCCTGGGGATCACTCAAGTGGCATCAGTTGATAGATGTCCTGCTGACAAATGTCAGGTGGCATGATACCAGTGTATTCACATGCCCTACTCTTCTCATCTCTCCATGGACATTAGCCTGGTACAGGCCTAGGAACACCTGATTCTATGAACCTCAGTACTGAAAATGTGTCTGTGTGCATTACTGAGTATAACAGTGTCTGTCTGTTTGTAAACTTGTAGTTGAAAATACTCTGAGTGCCTTCTCACCCACTACACCCCCCATTGTTATACTTAGAAAGGGCTGCTGCTGTAATTCACATTAAATGTACCTTGTGATACTCTTTACCCTATGGGCTACCTGGAGCTTGCAGTACCAGCATAACACTGTTCTACAAATGGGAAATAGGCGTGGGTTACCCTCTGAGTCCTGGCAAATGTGAGTATGTGTGTGTGGGTGTGTATATGCATTTGTGTGTGAGTGTGCATATTTGTAGGAGATAGAATTCTGAGGCCACATTCTCCAAATACACTAAACCTTGCCATACATTATAAGGGATGGTGATATTGCTGACATTAGGAGCCATGACAAAACTCTCACCCTACAATCCCTGTGGCAAGTGCAATAAATGCATATCCCTGTAGTAGCAATAATTAGATAGACAAGGGTTTGTATCGCAGTCCTGGTCAATGTGTGATTGTGGGTATGTCAGAGCATTATCATGGGTTTCAGTGAGTACAATATCCAATGTAGTGTTGGGGTGCTGGGTATACTGTCTTTACACCATGGCACCCCCAGTACATGTCCCAAGGTCCACTGCATGAGGACCACTGTCTCCATCAACCATACAGGTAACTGATGACACTATCCAGCCCAATGATGCATGTGCTGTGTACAAAAACTCTATAACAGTATGGACTCACTGACATGGTAGTCAGCACTGCTAAACCCAGGTCTGTTAAATCTGTTTATGACTGTATGTGTTTGTCAATGTGTAAATAACAGTATGTTATACCATCTATTTTCCATTAACACCCAGTACATCCCCCATTAACATATTGTGCAAGGCCTGGTGATGTTCACTTTACAGGAAGCTCGGGATACACCTAACCCTACAAGCACTGTGGTGTGTGCAATTAAGGCCAAACACATTAGTAGCAATAAGTACCTAGGTAGGAGTTCTACTCTCACAGCTGCCAAGTAAGTGTGTGTGTGTATGTGAAGGGATCTACTTCAGTTTGCAGAAAATATATTTTCCAGGAGATCATTTGTCAGAGAACTAACAGGCAAAAAAAAAACATTTCAAAGCAATCATCTTGTGGAAATTCATTCAATCAAAACTAGTAGTGGATGTGTAAATGCCCTCTTCCCCACTGTATAGCTGTACAGCGATACTGGAGTTGGTATATATAGTTAGGTTTGGTTGTTGTGGGCACAGCCACCCACATTCGGGTTATTGTTGTGCATATCCCCCCACTTAATCTGCTGTTATACTGTACAGTTTATGTTAAGAGGTTAAGTAGTAGTTGTTAATCACACTATGTATGGTTCTACATCACCCCACACCCTCCAAAGTGGGGGGGGGGCTGTGCATGCCATACCAGCACACCTATGATTACCAACTCCAGGATTGCACTACATTGAGGAAGATGACATATACCCTGCCAGTACCATTTTCAATGGCATTAAATTGGCAGCCTGATTATTTACTGATGTGATTGTTTTGGCAATTTGGTCTTGGTGGAATTACATAGGCCAAAATGAGTTCTCTACAAAATGGATTTTATCCATGTGAACAGTATTCTCTGTGTAATGCATCAACACAAAAGCCTCTGTGTGTGCCACTCACTACACTTACCATTGTCCACTGTAGAAGAGCTGCGTACATCAGCCACCATGCACTCACCTGTATACACCCCTCAGACCTATCAGCCATGTGGCACATGCAGTAACTGTTATACAAACCTGTTAATTGTGTTTAGCTGTAGCCAGAATATGACACCATCAATGTGTTACCATAGTGCCACTTGTAGGAAAGGACAGCAGACAAACATCCTCCTGACACACAGACACCTAGAACACAAACAGAATACATTACGGAGACCACAATCAGTCAGTGTTAATAACAGCTATAATGCATCATGGCTGGACAGCTACACACCCTGACATGTATGCATTAATCATTCCAGCTGACAACACATTAAACAGCATTACATTGCTAAACTTTAATACATTCACCCTGTGTATCAGAACGATATTAGCATGTCCCTGAATTGATGGTATGAATGGCAGGGATGTGGCATAGGTATCATCATATGCACAAGGTGTGGTGTGGGTTTGCCAGAGGCATAGGCTGAGCCATTTGGTTGACATCATGTGTGTGAGTTAGGGGGGTTCTTTATTAAATGGCCTGTGCAGATGTGGTGTGTGTAGGTATGGAGGTGCCCTAGCTGTGTTGGTGATGTGTGTATGCATGTATGCACAGTTCTTCCATGTGGATGCCCTATACACATGTATGTTGGACAGCTGAGGACTACACATGGCAGGGTGTACAATAGCCGGACACGGGAAATGTGCCTGCCAGGGGTTGCATGGGCACCACAAGGCAAAAGCACAGATGTGATACTCACCCCGATGATGACAATTGTCTGCTGGATCTGCATCCCGGTTGGGTCTGGCTAGGAGTATGTGCACGTGGCCTACTGCGTTGTGGTGTGGACAGCACCCCCCTGCAGTGCTGGTGTTGCCACTACGGGAGTGGCCGTGAGATGTTGCACATCCTTGTAGACCTCCACCTGTTGGTGCTGCTGACCTATGTCCACATGGCCAACACCCTACTCCCACCACATGGTCTACCACAGACACCACACGGTTGAGGATTCCCACCATCTCACCCAACCATCTATCCATGACCTCTGCAAAATAACAGTGGGCATCTGCAAGTTCACGGATGTAGTTACATACAGCAGGAAAAGTAGCCCTCTGCAGCCTCAGAGTATCACTGGTGTAATGTTCTATACATGTCTGTGCCTCCATGATGGTCAAAAACATGCATCTGGTGACACCTGCTGTGGCACTTCTGCCAGGGGCATGATAGCCAGCGGTTCTCCTATGAGTACCCCTGTACCTCTGCCTGTGCAGGACCTTGCCAGTCATCTGGCTATGGCTGTTGTGTACAGACAAACTTGCCATAGTCACCACACTTTCCTGTCCCATGCCACCACCCACCAACTGTCCCTCATCTATGGACACTGGTGATGGGGTATGTATGGGCATTGTGACTGTGTGCAGGGATGGGGTGGATAAAAGTGGGATGTCAACCAATGGCACAGACTCAGCCCCTGACAACCCTGCCTGTGCCTCATTATGCCTATCATCATTGTCAGAGTCTGCATGGACACTAACATCAGTTTGCTTGCAGGATGGACCCTGACCCATCTCACCAACTGTGAGGGGCAGACAAGAAATGTAAATTAAGACCTGTACATTATGGTTTACTTCTACACACACACACACACACACACACACACACACACACACACACACACACACACACACACACACACACACACACACACTTACAGGTGAGGTGGCACAAAGATATTACACAGACCTCTCATTGCCCAACAGTCAACATGCATGACATATGGCACTCAACAGCATGCACTGCAACCATACTCAATCCTTGTTACCAACATTATACATCTCTGTGATGCATGAGTTGTGTTAGTAGGTGATGCCCCTTCCCCTGGAACACACTTCATCCATGTACACAGTATTGCTGTGCACATATATAGCACACTGGCATGTACTGTGCACCATACCTCAAAAATGTTCAAACTTTGCTGAATGTATATATGTGTGGCAGTTTTGTTTGCTCTATTGCTCACAGCTCCTATGTGTTTGTCTGACACATACCTGGGATGATATAAGACTGATGTCAATAATTAATGCCTGGCCTTTGATTTGCAGATCTCATCATCACCAGTGCATGTATGTGCAATAAAATCCAGTTACACTGACAACCTTCAAAGCTTAATGTGGATATGAGGAATGTACACACCCTTGTTGACATGCCAGCCTCTTCTATGATATGCAATGGGGCCACAATACTGCATTTGTTAACATTACATGCACTTGATATATGACATATGACTTGTGCAATCCAATGCAGTATCAAACAAATGTGTTAGTCGTGCAAGTGCTGAATGAGATGCATACAATATGTGGGTTGCGTAAGTGTGCACACCCTTAATATGATGGTTTGTTGAAGCACCTGTTAAGTGAACTACAGCAGTCACTATTCCTGGAAGGGGTATGCTAGCATGGGTAATCTTCACTTGCCATTATTTGGTCACTCTGTAATACAAAGGTCCCCCAACTCTGCCAGATTGCAAGGTCACCTCATGTGCACAGCCCTTGGAGGTCACACAGTGGCTTCACTACTGCTGTAGAGTCTGGGTTATGTCTGGCACAATTCATAACCTTGACTGTATTCAGATACAGCCATTCTTAGTGAGCCTTGGATGTATGCTTCAGTTCACTGTTGTGTTTCAAGGATGTATGCTTCAGTTCACTGGTGTGTTTCAAGCTGACATCCCTCTCCATCATCAGCCTTATTGCAGATGCCTAACAACTTGGGCCACACATGAGTGTTATTTTGCAGTGTTCCAAATTCCAAACACCATGTCTACTGGCCTAGTTCCAGCTAATGAACAGCAAACCTAACAGTGTACACTGGCACCAGCAAGCTAAAAATTGGGGATGGTGGCCCTGAGGTGGAGTGAGGTGTTGCTTGTGCACCACATGTATTTTTATGAATACTGTCTGTAGGTTTGAGCCTTGGTCTCATGACACCATTACACATTGCAACACATGCCTTTGAGAGACTTGATGTTATGCTTATGCTACCTGTACAGAGCCCTGGATGATGTTTGGAACAACTCTTCCGTCTGACTACCTTAACCCATAGGCCACACTTATACAGAATCCAGGCGATTGTCGACACTGGTACTGCACAGGCAGTACTTGCTAGACATTTCTGCAAGTCCCTCAGTGTTGCTGCATGTTTCTGGGCAGCCTTCATGACCAATTGGCAACATGTTTTGTCATCTGTTTTGGATGGGCATCTGTTTCTTTTCAACATCAATGTTGTCCCATACCTCATACAGACATAGATGACTGTCTGCACTGTTTGCTGTGGTATATGCAATGATGAGGTAAGGCTACTTTTCCCATTCCTGAGTGCTACCTTTCAGATATGGGATCCATTTCATGGTTTGTTAGATGTGTATAAGCCATGGCTGCCTCTGTTGCAGGTGAGTGGGCAAATGTCATGGAGATACTTCTTGGACAGCAGGCCATTACTTGATTTGACATTGAGGCCCTGTATTTGATGGCAGGTGTGTACTCAAGAAGAGTGAATGCTGTCAGTACATCACAAGCTGCTTTCACAACGTGTTATTTGGAGTGTGTGCACACATATGCTTCCAGTATTTGGTAAGGTTTGTATTCCCCATATTTGTTGTCCTAATATAGGATTCTATATTACACATTCTTTGTTCATGTTAGGATCACATTACAGGTTGTAAACGGTGTGGAATGTGCTATTGTGGTCTGCTGTTGTTTATATCTAGAGCAGTTGCCATTGTAATAGTGGTGTATATACTGTTGTATCCACTGCATAAGGGTAATGTTTCAGACATGTCCCTACTATAGGCCATTTGTCCCACCATTATGTTCATCTCTGTCCACACATCTTGTACTGACAGGTTGTTAGGTATACTGCATGAATCTTACATACCCTTCAGATATTCCACCATGATGACCACTATGATGCAGTGCAGTTAACACCAACAAAAATGAACATGTACAGCATGCATTATGGGTAGTTTTGTTAAATGTGTGCATGGCAAATAGCATGGCCATAACATGGCCGGTGTATTTGCAAACCTGAACAAAACAACTCCATACTCACCAGCTACAGGCTGCTGCCCCAGTGGTATACTAGAGGGACCTAAATAGTTGTATGAAAGAAGTAATGTCAGTGGCAACACCTGTGGTATTGGTACAGGGTGGAAGCAGCATTTCAGCACATTGACAGTACAAACCCATAATAATAAGGATTATATACATCTGTTCATTACTACACTCCAGCAACTGTCTATCTTACCTGACATATGTGTAGATACTTTACAGATAAAAAAGCAACAGTGGTCTAGTAATGTGCCCTGGGGTCTTACTTGCATGCTCCTCATCCATTGTGTGGGTGGCACTACCCTGAACAATGCTGTCTTCAGCCTGCTGCCTTGTCTGGTGGATGGTTGCCCCAAGACTGGCAAGGAGCTCCTCAGCATGTATCAGTGGGGGCTGGATGGCATGACCCCCACCTGTGGCTAGCTGGTCCCTCCTAACAGCAGCAGCACACTGACAGGCATGGCAGATTAGGTCAGTGCAACGATGCCGCACCTGCTCATATTTTTGGCTCTGCAGGCCGACATCGTTTACCCTGTGGATGAGCTCGTTCCACAGGGCAGTCCTCTCCTGCAGATCCTGGGCCCTGTGGCTGAATAGTATGCCATGATGCTGGATGATGAATTCGATAATTGTGTCATTCTCAGGGTTCATGAACACTGGCAAACGTTCATGGGGCATTGCACCTGGAAGACATAAACAGGAAAAAAGGTCACAGGAGCTCATACGGTTGTCCACGTGCACATGAACAGTGGATACTACTTTCAAATAATCCAGACTATACCATAACACTTTAAGCTATCATGGCTTTGACATCTTGCATTACACTTCTGGCCCTGACCTGTCCAGTTCCCCAATATTGGACACTTAATGGCGTAATCCACTATTTTCCATTAATTTCTGTGAAGAGGGATGACAGTGGCCATCTTCCATATGGATGGTGTGTGGATGGTGGCAAGTCTGTGTTTGACTGTAGTGTGTGATGGAGCTGTGAGCATTTGCCTGAGTTCATGTAGGATGCAGACTGTGATGTTCTCATGCCCCATGGAGACTTGCTGTTGTTGCCATCAGTCACCATTATTTACATGCTCACCATTGATGTGGGCAGGAGTGTGGTTGACCTCCATATCCCTCTGTACAAATGTTGTGGACAGGGTGCCACAATTCCCACATATCTTGTCTGATGCAGGTTGCCTGTATCCATGGCATGTGTGCATGTGGTGTGCTTTACCCCGAGTACAGGCTGACTTGTGTTACTGCCTCTGAGACTATGTATACATGTGGAGACATGGTTGCAATTGGCCTTGGTGGTTTGGATATGTCTGATTTCTAGTCATAGTCAGCCTTACAGGAAGTCACCTATGAACCTACACGCTTGCTCAGATAGAGGTACACTTGCTTCCAATTTGTGATCTGCACCTATGTGTCCCTGTACAGCCACTATAGAAACCTATTATGTGCTTTGTGTCTTGCTGCTGTCCACCAAGGGGGATTACTCTATAGTCAGTTGAGGCTGGTTGTACAGATCAGGTACTGCTGATTCCATAAAGCTACAGTGGATATAAAGTGTACACACCCCTATTACAATGCATGGTAGTTGTGCAATTGAAATATGACCTCACAAAAGCACATGTCAACACAATCCCCACCTGTGATGTGATCTATAGCCTGCTCAGTTCAATAGAGAACATAACAACCTTTCCTGTGAAAACATATGGGCATTAATACTCAGTACAGTAAGTCAGCTGAATGTGTGTGCACACCTGTACATTGATTTGTTGTGTAAACACCTGCTGATATGATTACAACATCCATTTGTCATGGTTTGTACTCTAATGTCATATCACATCTTCTCTTGGCAATGGTTGCTCAGCTTCCATGAAACAGCTTTGTTTCTTTTTCAATAGAATTGTACAGATTATGGGTCACATTTGAGGTGAGAAACATTTTGACATGACTTTCTGTGGACTCAGTGGCATACAGCACACAGACCTGGCATTCCAACAGGGGTGTGTACACTTTGATATGCAGTGTATATGGGTGTTGATATAGCTGTTAGTGATAGGCATGGACAATGGGTCATAACACTACACTTCTCTGATTACTACCTGATAAGCATGCCTACTGTAGTACCCATATCAGTGTCATGGCAATGCAACAATCAGTAGCAGTACACATTTTATTTTGTTGTATGCAGTGACAGTGATATTACACACATGTGCAACATGCACATCCTATTTTCCGGACTGCTTGTGACCCATGTTATTACTTCTGTGCCTTTCAGCTGAACATACACATACATACACATGCTCAGGGGATACCTGGTATACATTTGTGTTCTATGTAAGTATGGCACACTGTATTTACAGTCTTGCAGCTCAATCATATGTCTCTACCTGTTATACCAGGACCTCTAGGCATTGGTCCACATCACTGGGTGACAGCAGCGAAATCAGTTTTGGTAAAGTATTAATATAGCTGACATAACACAAACATATGTGTATGTGACTACAGATATCTGTCACAACTGTGAACATTGATCAGCAGAACACTGTACAGCTGAATGTTATTAATTCAATATATCAGATGCAGTTTAACACACACATCTGCAACAGTGCTTTACTATGCTCATGCCCTAAATAAGCATCCTAGATTTACAATACAAACATGTATAATACTCATTGGGAACAAAAAGTAGTAAAGTCCCAACAACGAGTTAGAATCACACTCCGACTTTATTCTTGCATATACATAAAATAACCAATGACTTAGCGCTTTCGCCAGTAATTTGGCTTCTTCAGAGTCATTGGGCTATGAAATCTAACAATTTAAATAATCCCTTCAATTAACTTTAAACCAGTCATGAACCTTGAACTGAAAGTCCCATACCCACAATTCTAAATGTTGCCTAAACACAATGATATACTGTAACATCCACAACATTTGACACATAATTGTGTAGTAAAAAAAAATGTATATATAAAAATGTATGTATGTTACATTCTCCGGTTTTGGAGGAGGGAAATATGAGCAACGAAGGAGCTACCAATGATATCCAAAGAGGAAATGACATCAAGGAATGGCTCCGTACACTGGAAATCAGTTTATCTGATAGTAATTCGAATTCGGACACTGAAGGAAGACCAACACTAAAATAACAGCTTGAACATTTTGAGAAAACTTGTAAAAAGTATAGGGCACTCCAAATGGACAACCTATTTCTTAGTAAATCACTGTCGCTCAAACAGGTGCCAAAAGGCTTACGTATCTGGAAATTATCATTTGGAATTGAAAAGGACGTGACTGCCTATTGTGAACTAACCAGCTTACTTGACAAAACAGGGCTGGAGATGATCGACATACTTATTCGGAATAATACAAGTAAGTTAGCCATTTTAGAAAAAGAAATAACTAGCCTTAATACAAATATTGTCAATGATCTTATATTCCCTCAGTATATGGTTAGTTACCAGAAGTTGTTGAAGAATGTAGAAGACTTTGTTAAATAAAATGCCATTACAAAACAGAAAATAATTAATAAGGGATAGAAATGACTATAGAACGAACTGTGTGTATGAAGTCGACAAAACTGACAATATTACCAACAAAAATGACAAGGAGCAGGGTGTACAAGTTCATTACAACAACAATGGACAAAATATTAATACAGAAAATGGTCAAGGTAACAGTCACTTCACCTATGACCGTTTTTTGGACCAAGAACCTCAGGTGAGGAGGTCAGAACGGTTAAAAAACAAGAGGGAAGGGGGTGCTTGGAACCAGAGCAATGGTTACTATCAGAGAAAAAACTATTACAACAGGAGGTACCAAGGGCTGAGGTACAACAGATATTAATTAAGACTCATGAATCCAATCAGGGGTCTGAAGGGAAGCAAGATATTTTGGACTTGGCAAATGACAATGTACCTTTGGTTAATTTTATTGCACAAACTGATGACTTGGACTTGACAAATGACAATTTTCCTTTGGTTAATTTCACTAAACAAACTGGTGATATGATGTGTGAAGTATTAAAAAAGCATGGTTTTTATATCTAAAATTTTAGCAATTTAGAAATACATGAAGTGCATTTCAAGTTGCTTAGTAAGGGACTAACATTCGTTCCGTCTTTCAAAGTGGATATAGCGGAATTATTTATTAGTCTTAAGTTATACACTAGGAAGCTTAATTTAAGATTATTTTTTAATGAACATAACAATATTACCAGAAATACCACAAATACTTTAAGGAGAAAGAGTGTGTTTGTGCCCCGAGCTATAAAAAGGTAGATATGTTTGAAAGGATGTGTGGGACAGAATTTAGAAGGATTGTTCAGAACAAAAAACTTTTTCCCAATAATTACAATCTAAGTCAGGAAGAAAGGCTTACACTCATTGACCTGGCTAACAATAAAAAGTGGAGATCTATGAAGCCAGACAAGGGGGGGGGGCATAGTCATTATGAGTTATATTGACTATGCATCCAAAATGCATGACATCCTTAATGATACAACAACACATGAAAGAGTGTCAAGAAATGAAAGGAATAGAGCGTATAGGAAGGTGGATTTATATTTACTTGATGCCTTGTACCAAGGGGCTTTAGATGTTAATGACAACAAATTCCTAAGTGTGACTGATCCAATAACACCAGTGATCTTTGGAATCCCAAAGATCCATAGAAACATCAATAATCCACCATGTAGACCTATTGTCGCAGTCAAGGGCTCTAAAACAGAACCCTTGGCAGCATTTGTGGACATGGGTACTCAAATGGTGGCAAAAGAAGCGGAACACATACTAAGAGATTCATGGCACTGTCTTGAAAGATTGAGACTACTAGAAACACAGACTGACTACACCTTTCTTAGTATTGATGTAGTCAACCTGTTCACAGTGATCCCCCACAAAGAAGGGTTAAACTATTTTAGGGAAACCTTATTTATGAGCAATATGATTAACAAGAATAAAATAAATACACTTGCTGAACTCATGGAAATAATTCTCAAGAACAATTATTTGAGTTTTAAAGGGGAATTATTTCACTAAAAGACAGGGGTTGCCATGGACGCTAGATGTGCCCCGGTATACACAAATTTGGTTCTACTTTCTTGGGAAAGAAAGTTTATATTTCAGTCTGTTTATAAAGAAAAAATTCTGTCATACAATAGATTTTTGGATGACATCCTGATTTTATGGAAAGGTGAGAAACATGAAATCAATGAGTTTGTGGAATATTTAAATAACACAATGACCTTCCTGAGATTTACACACACATGGCATGCAACAGAGATAGATTTTTTGGACATTCATTTAGAAAAAAGTGACAAAAGTTTGAGAAGTAGTATATATAGGAAAAAGACATATTCAAACTCATTACTACATTTTGACAGTTGTCACCCTTACCATCAGTGAAAAAATATAGTAAAGGATCAAATGATGAGACTGTCAAGACTGGTAAGTGACAATGAAATGTTCCTTAAAGAAATGTACTATATGGTAGACATGTTTTTAGAAAGGGGCTATCCACTAAAATTATTGTTAAATGTAAGACAGGAAGTTGTACAAAAGAGACCCACATATTTTCAACCTATCTTGACATCTGGGACAATGTCTGAAACAATCAATACAAAAGAAAGCACTGATGTGTTTATTTTGAAATTCAATAGTTTAAGTGTACCTTTAATAGAAGTGATTAATAGAACTTGGCAAATATGTTTTGACATCACCATTAAAATGAAACTAGGTGACCAACCTAAAGTGGTACATAGTAGGGGCAAAAATATTGAAAACATATTAGAGGGTAGAAGAAGGAAGAGACATAAGTCATTGATGCACAAATGTGGAATTTGTAAATACTATCATTACATCAGTGATGGGCATTACGTGGTTATCCAAGGACAGGAGTATACTCTTTCATGCCCAGGAAAATGCAGTTGTAATACGACTATGCTAGTATATGTGGCAACATGTGTTAGCTGTCAAGCTTTCTACATGGGTAAAACCACGCGTAGACTTAAAGATAGAATAGGAGAACACATAAGGGCTATAAAACACGAAATCCACATAATGCACTTTTTGGACACACTAAAGTTTGCCCTAATTTTAAGAAATGTATTTTCTTTATAACTGACCGAGTTTCAACTAGTGACAGAGGAGATGATGATAAATTATTGGTTGAAACTAAAGAGCTGAAATTGCAATTGAGGCTCAATGCTACATAATCACCAGGTTTAAATGAAGGTGTATCGTTTAGTTCGATAGTTAAGAACAGAGCAAATATTGTCCCTTGATTTTTAGTGTATTTTTTTCCCTCTCTCTTTCTCTTTGAAATAAATTAATAAATTAATAATAAACAACACACAATATATGTTTGGTCAGTGTATAGATATTTCAGTAAAGCACTTGATTCATATACATGAAGTATAGGGAACATTTCTTAGTCATAGAACCATTTGAAGGGAATCATAGTTAAATACATAAATACATACATATTTATTTATGATAAATTTGTCCCTTTAAGGTTAATGTTTTTATTAAAATAGAACTGCCTAAGTGGTTTGACAAAGTTCAGTCACAGTTTTTTATGTTTTATGTTTTATGTTTCAAGATTTTAGCAAAGTATAAGTTTTTATACATACATTTTAATATATACATTTTTTTAACTACACAATTATGTGTCAAAAGTTGTGGATGTTACAGTATATCATTGTGTTTTAGGTAACATTTAGAATTGTGGGTATGGGACTTTCAGTTCAAGGTTCATAATTGGTTTAAAGTTAATTGAAGGGATTATTTAAATTGTTAGATTTCATAGCCCAATGACTCTGAAGAAGCCAAATTATTGGCAAAAGCGCTAAGTCATTGGTTATTTTATGTATATGCAAGAATAAAGTCGGAGTGTGTTTCTAACTCGTTGTTGGGACTTTACTACTTTTTGTTCCCATTGATACTCTTGTTGGGTTTGTTTATGTTGTGTTATGTATAATACTCATATTCACAGGTAACATATGGATATGGGCAACATCCCATTAACTGGTCTAGCAGTGCCAGAGACACAATTGTTTGACAGACACTCTAATGGTTGCCATATGTGAGCTGTCCTTTCCCAGGGTGTGTCAAGTTCCTCAGCTTTGACCCAACCTATCCACCTCTAACAGCATCACATGTGGACAAAGCCTAACATTAGGGGGGATATATAGGGATAGTTCATAAATATAAGTATACCCAAACACACAGACCAACAACAGCAGTCAATGTATATGGCAAACTGAAAAATCACAAACTGAAAGATATAAACCAAAGCTAGTTTATTGCAAACGGTAAGTCCTTTCACTAAATAGCTCCATCAGACCAAATATAATGGGATAAAACCCGCATTTAAAAAGTTTAAAACATCCAATCAAAGAAGTAAAAAAAGATGACATCAGATCCTGAATAATGCTACTAAGTATCTAAACACCCCTAGCGGAAACATTTGTAACAAAAAAAGCAACATTTTCAGAACTCTGTGAAGAACACATAATGTCTCCATAAACATGTATTTAAAAATTTAAAAATTCTATTTATTCATCTGTTAACCACATTAAAGCATTTATCTAATTAATAAACTGTTTTTCATTATGTATAACAGCTATAAAAAGACATATAAATTGTATGGAGCTATTAAAAACATTAACTATTCAACAAAGCATTAGCAATGGCAAAATATGTTGGCATAAAATAAGCTCAATTAATTAAATAATGCAGCTTTATATATAGGGCAGTGACCTAATTATACCTCTCATAACAATGTGGAATAAACCACTTATGCAAAATAAATTGTGAACACATAAGCAAACTATAAAGCTTACTTTATGAGTGCATATATATAACTGAATGTCTAGTAAGCTATATACAGTGTCTATATACATACTAACTAATTAGACTCTGTAATGCCAACATGTGCTTGTCGTTTGGCATCTACTACTCAAGAGCCATCAACAGTGCATAAGTAAGACAACTTATTATAGCAATATATATGCAAGCATATGAACGATCTTTTCATTGCTTTACATTGACTAAAATTAAGATGTCAATATAATATCAAAGAATAAAAATAATACGTGTCTCAGTATATTTGAAAATATTTTAAACTAAGACCAAACAATAATGACATAAAAACAGATTATAATAAACTACCCAACATGCCTTATTTGTATCAGAAAAATTATGCATGATACATAAATATGCAAATAGAGGGCCAAGAGAGCAGTGGGTACACAGTGTCTAAACTAACTATAACTATAACAATAATATTAGCGTATATATTACTGTATGCTGAAGCTGAAAAAACTAAGATGTGATAAACAGACAGCAACAACCCCACCCCCTGAAAATGTAGTACACCCACATCATATGTATGTGCACACATCAAACTACTCTCCAAACACCCATAAGGGCAGACTTTCACTAAGAGATATAAATCCAAGAAAGAGAGACCAATGAATAAGTGGAAAAACTCAAGCAAAACTTAAGATTTTCACCACTCTATCACTAATGCACATAAAAATATACACTCAAGGAGATGGACTACCTAGGAATGGGAACTCAATGAATACGAAACAGAAATAAATCCATTATTATATCAGTGCAGTACTATAAAAATGTATCAAATACATAAAATATGTGTTAAGACAAAAGACAAATATATAACAATATAAACTTATAAAAGAAGCTCATCTCAATATAAATTGAAGCAAGTCTTCTTATCAAAGTATAACCTTTCCACTGAAATTCATAGTCCGAGGTTGACCTACACTGACTAACATTTGAAATAGCACAACAAACTAAAAACCTTGTAGCCATTACATCTCTAATACTAATCAGTGCAGATGCAATAGCTAAAAAGAATGCATGCAATGTATTAATGAATATTTAACCTAATAAGCTGGTGCATGCAGTTATATAAATGAAAAAATAATATATATATATATAATGAAACAAGAACATTTTTGTATAATGAATACACTAACAAATACTTAAACATGAACTTTAGTCGGAGTGGCTACTAACTACAGTTATATGAATAAACAATATTAGTTATTCATATTCATATTAACCATATATAAAAATAAATTAAGTATTGGAAACAATACCGAATTGTATATAAACAATATCTACTGTTCTTATATGCAGAAATCTTTAACGGTTTGAAACAGTTAGTTTCCTTCATTTTAAAAATGGTTTAATGAATGCTCTATCATTAAAGCCCTTTCCTCTATCAGCTCTCAGTCTTATTATCCATTTGGTTTCTCTGCATTCAGTATAGTTCCGAATATCACCATCCCTGACGTTAAGAAAAATCTTATCATAGTTCATAAATATGCCTTTTACAAACCTATGAAGTTTGTAGCATGATACAGTTTGCATTACCATGACTGTTCTGAAGGTGGTGGGATCTGAAACTCATGTGTCTGTCATTACTTCAGTAATTCCATCTCCAGCTATTTGCCAGACTAATATAGATGTTTGGAAGAACAGAACAAACACTGTGATGGCTAAATCTTGACATTCTGTGAAGATCTGCACAGTTGACAGGTACGGCCCACTGAAGACAGAGCCAGATGCTATGTCCATAGCAGTTGTTCAGCAGGACATCATTACAGCAAGTATTAATGGCACATATACATCTTTCATAATCATCTATCCCATTATTACAGACCAAGTACTACATTCAGTTACATGCTTCCATGTTTCACATACCTGGTTTATTTTTATGTTTCTTCTGTGTACAAGTTGTCTTCTTGTTTCTTATTTATTTTTTGTCTCTCTCTCTCACTCTCTCTCTCCACTACTGGGATCGAGCTGGTTTGAATAGGTTGCAGCATGACTTTTGTAGGTGATGCTCATGTTCAGGTTCTGGCTCTACACCAGTTGCTGTTCCCCACTTGCTAATTGCATGCAGGCAGCTGTGTAGTTCTTCTAATAGCCAATGTCATAGCAAACCACTACTATATATAACTACATCATGTGGGCATTGTCCCTTTACCTTGCCTGTATGGAAGACATCCTTCATGTGTGGGGACAGCAGTGTTACAGACAGCAGGTAGGAATACTTTTTACAACAAGACTTGGGGACATAGGCCAACTACATGTTTGTATAAGGTTCCAGACCTAGGGGCAGTGTGTGAGTATTGCTGTTATATGCACTGAATACTGCTAGTTTTACAGGGTTTGTGTGTACATGCTAGTTTTGCATGAAATGTAGTCTGTCTGCATAGCTCTCAACTGTGTGGCTATCCACATGATGGCCAGAGGTTTGGCTGTTATGTTTTCTCTGTTCCTCACACAGGTCTTGTCCATGACAAATCAGTGGCATTCTCTCTATTGATTGCTATCAGTACATGACAACATCCATTTGTGTTTCTGACTTCATATTACTCAGTAAGGGTATGTTGCAACCAATCCTGTAACACCAGCAACTTTCACAGTGGATAACAGCAATATTTCAAATATGGCCCTGTGTTTTGGCCTCTGTCCTCCACTTATATACCAGGCTTTGTCCAGATGCAATGCAATAAGAGGTTGATAGGTATGGTCTATCATTATTTAGTGCTGACATTCCTGCTATCACAACAGTGATGCTGTGGACTCCCACACAAGTTGTGGGATAGGGTCCATATATATGAGGGCTACAGCTGGACAACATGTGTGACCCTGTACAGTCAAGAGGTCAGTGTATAGAGAACACTGTTATATGCTCTTGTAAGACATTACATGGGGGAGGGGTCTTATATGTTTTTAACCTAGGCTGTTAGAACATGTGAGGAATATCAGTAATAAGAAACATAAAGGTATATGGCTGTACATTTTCATATATTTCACCATGGGGACAGTGGTGGGCTAGAGCTTAATGTTTTGCACACAGTTCTGTTTGTCAGTGTGATAGTACCATATTAAGTTAAGCATTGTTATGTAATGGATACATTTACATTGTGACAATTGATACTTTCCCTCTAAGGGGTTGACTACAGAGTGTAATTGGAGGCTGTTGAACTACATTTGTAATTAAGTGTTGATTGATTCTTGTCTTCAAGGCAAGTGGTGTATACTGTTGTACTACTTGAAGGCTTTAGCCTAGACAGCAAAGTATCTAATTTTTTGTGGATTACTGTATCATATGTTTTCTTTGAAAGTTGCATTAATTAGTTATTATGTGTTTCTAACACCTAAATGCTATAAGAAATGACATACACAACTGAAATAGTACACACATAAACATTATATGTATACAAAATGTGTGGTGCCATGTCCTTTACATTGTGTGTAGGTATATGTTTTCATGCAATAATTCTCATTTGTAGGAAAGAATCAGACTCTGGCCATTTGAAAAGGTGGCAACTGTAGGAATAATGGCTGTTTGATATTCTGTGCACTCTCTAAATATACTCTCTTTATATATAACTATAAGTATATATATATATATATATATATATATATATATATATATATATATATATATATATATATATATATATATATGTGTGTGTGTGTGTGTGTGTGTGTGTGTGTGTGTGTGTGTGTGTGTCTGTGCGTGTGTGTGTATGTATCATTAAAATGTTTAGTGCTTCCACATTGTACATTCCCTATGGTAGACTGACTATTCTGCATGATATGTTAGAGAAATCATCCCAGCATCTTTATTTATTTATTTATTTACATTTGTTGACCAGGAGTGTCCGATTGGATGTAGGTCCATTTTCAGCGGAGGCCCGGGGAGAAAAGCTCCACAGTTAAAATAAACAGACAGTAGTTACATTGGATTACATAGCAATTAACAATTTAACATAGCAATTACGTACAACATAGTTACAGATGAAGAACATAGTACATCAGTAGACAACTAGAATATTTATCTGTGAAGTACATAACAGACATTAACAAATGATACAATAAGAAGTTCCTGCTGTATAATAAGTACGAGGCTTATGAGCATCTGAGCTTGCTATAATCAAGGTAGTTAGTGGAGTGGAAAGAAAGGTAGTTGTTGGATGGGGTGGGTGATATAAAGAGTGGGAGTTGCAAGGGCATAGCCAGCATGTTTTTAGGTGCACTTTTAGTAAAGTTTTGAAGTGGGTGCATGATGGTATGGAGGTAATTGTGGGTGGGAGGGAGTTCTATAATTTGGCTATGGTTCAAGAGAATAGTGCTTCACCAGCAGAGTTATTGGCTTTAGTGATCTGCAAGTGATTTTTGTTGCTGGATCTTAGTGGTCTGCTGGTGCGATAGGGTTGGAGTAGATTTTGGAGGGATGAGACATTTAGTAGATGGTTTACTAGTTTGTGGGCGAGTGAGAGTTGATACCATTGAAGGAGGTGAGGGAGTTGAAGCCAGCCCTTACAGTTACATTTTACAGTTAGTACTTACAGTTTAGATGGCTTAGTGCTTACTTGTTGTGGCTATGGTGGGCAGGGTCCTGGGTACAAGACTTGCTAGCGGTGGTTTTCTTGTTTCAAGGAAGAACAGTTCAGCTGTGGAGGAAGGGATAAGGGCAATAATTACAAGAGGTCCCTAGTTTGGGCCACTTCACCCCCATTTACACTGCCTTTGGTCAGATGTTTTGCAGTGAGAGGTTCAGAATGTGGATCTGATGTCCAAATGCATGCACTATATACATGTATGTATATATATATATGTATGTATATATATATATATATATATATATATATATATATATATATATATATATATATATATATATATATATATATACATATTTATATACATATCTGAATACATTTTCCCTACTGTTGAATGACTGTACTACATGATATGTTTGAGAAAACATCAAACATATCTACAGCTCAGGTGGCTTAGTGGTAAATTGTTGCGGATAGGGTGTGCAGGGTCCTGGTTTCAAGACTTGCAAGAGCTGATTATTTTGTTGCTGGCCAGACCAAGGGCTGCTGGATACAAAGTGATTAAGGCACTTTTAAGCAGTTGTAAGTGGGTTTGCACAGTTTGCACAGTGGTAAGCAATGCTAACTTCTGGTTAAATATGCTAATAGACAATTAGCCTTAAAACTGCTTAATCTGTGTAGGCATTACTTAGCACCATGCAAACAGGCTTAATCCCACTTACTACTGCAAAAAAGATCTTACTCCTGCTTACCTCTGTGCTAATTTCTTTAAAAGAAAAGAAAAAAAGGGGTGAAAGAAAAGTGGTGAAAAGGAGGCATGCAGATGGAAAGACAATAGGGAAAGTAGCTAGGAATGTGCAGGACTGGTGTACAGAAGGTCCATAGCTGTCCATTTCTTCTACAGCAATAGTTGTGCATATATACTGAATTTGGAGGTATATTTATACACACAACCCCCTGAAAGAGGGCTGAAAACAACAATAATGTGTTGTGAAGTCAATTAGATGAGATTACATGTATCCAGTGGACACATGTACAAAATGGACAGCTATGTATGGGGCAATTTTTTTGGGGGGAACAGATTGCCCTTTTTTATTTTTTTAAGGTGAGAGTGAGATGTTGGGGAAGGATAGTAGGTATATTTGGGGAGGTAGGTTGGGTAGGTAGACAAGAAAAGACAAACAAGACAGCATACAGGGGTGGTATATGACACATGTGGGGGTAAACTCCTTGGATGGGGAGGGGTGTTTGGAAATCGGAAGCCCATGAGCCCCAAAATGGAAACAGTGGGGCTGAGGTCCCCACCTTTGGGCAGTCACCACTGCACCTTAACGGCCCCAAAGGTGGCTGTGCTGGGGCTGAGCAGGAGGGGCAAGCTGACTCTCTAATTGTGCCATGTGGCCCTCAACCTGGCATAGCAGAACTCCAAAATCTTTTCAGAGCTTGCTATGCACCAATCCCTGGACCTGGCTTCTGGTGACAGTATCCTATCTGCGCCCACTCCTAGAGGTGGGACGAGCCCCATCCCTTGAGGTGGTTCCACCTGAAGGAAGTGCAGAACCAGTGGATGAGGAGGTCCTGGTGTGGGTCCCAGACATGCTGGAGCCCAGTGCCATGGCCAGATGAGGTGGGAGAGGTGGGTCCACTGGGACCGGCCTTCCCAAATGAGCTATGGTGTTGCAGTTTTAGAACATATGTAGGTTAGTAATAGTCAACACAATCCAGGATTAGTTATGACAGCATTCATAGACATTCTCATTAACCCAAAACAACAGATTTGGAACAGTTGCATATCAAACAGAACATGTGCATATATGGAACCACAGTGGCCGTTACAATGGCATGCAGGTTACATTGATAGCAACAGGCCACCAATGATAGTATTTCAACATGGAACGTTAATAGAAACACATTTCAATATTTGTTGAGCAATAGGACATATGTCCCAACAGTAGGTTTGGTGTAAAACATACCCATTGATTTGTGTGTTTAGATTATTGTTGCAGATATGGTGGGGGGGGAGATGTCACTTAACAACTTGTATATTCTTACAGTACTCACAACTTTAATAACTGTTCTAATCATTACTCTACAAGTATTATTGCAACACCTTATGGCCTTGGCTTGGACAGTGGTATGCTTGTACACAGTGGATACTTCAGCTATTTTATAGCTACAGTCTACTTCTTTACCTGGTAGACCTGTGGGGGAAATGTTTGTTAACTCTACCTTACTGTTTCTACACATATTCCCAGATTCCCATGCATACTTTAGAAACCGCTGTCTCTTCCTTCAGTATTTTCTGTCTAAGTCTCTCTTGATTGTACAATCTGACCTTGTAATTACAACATTCATATACAGACATTTCTAGACATACTTTTTATCTAGCACAGTGTGAGAAACAGTGGTTGACGCAGCAGTACTATTCGGATATCAGATCTTGATGAATGGAACATGTCAGGCCATACAGTACCAGAGTAAACACAACTATTCCAGGATTTAGAACTTTATTGCCAGGCAGTTGCACTTTTATTTAAATATAACGTATATGGGACTATTACTGTCATATTGTCTGGTTTATTCAGTAGTAACCATACACATTTTTTATAGTGCCAGGTGACATTTTATTCCTTTATATTTATTTGGTATGACTACTTCAAGTAGGACTGTTACTCACCAGCCTCGCGACATAGCCTTTGCAACCTGCTGGCATGGGCTTCCTGGTTCACAGCCCACTTAGCTGCAGCTGTAATGAAAATAGAAAAACATTTATGCATACCTATCCATCACATACACAGGCTGGACTTTGGTAAACAGTTATTGCTATAAATACTTACACATTGTTGGGATATCTCCCCTGTCTCTTACTTCTTGGACCCACTGTTCTAAGAGCTCCCTCTTCCTCCATTTCAAGTCAGCATAGTGGTGCTGGACCTGCTCACCAGTCCAAGGGATACCAGTGGCACTGGTGAGATCACAGGTGAGACTTTTCCAGGCTTCCACTTTATATTGGGAGCCCTGGTACTGGTCCTGCAGCAGTCTCACATCATGTTTTTTTACCAGGAGTCCTACCATGACCTTGGACTCCTGTATGCCTCAGCACTGCACCCAAAAGCATATGCCCTCTCCAACAACTGCCATACTGCCTACAGTGGAGAGCTACAACCAGTTATGAGCTGTATTCCTGCCTGTGGTGTTTAAATACAGCTGATTTCCTGCCCTTTGCCATGACTGGATGGTTTTGAAAATGCTGACTTAAGCTAAGCTACGGGAAAACCTGCTTAGCTAAGGTTGGCAGTGCTTAAAGGGGCAGGTTCAGCATTATGGGTAAAGTCACTTAGCTGAGCTATTCATTGCTTAGTATTCATATGTACACATTGCTTATACCCGGTCAGCATAGCTGTGCAATGCTTACCATTGCTTATGTTTTATTATATTGATCTACCACATGTATAGAATTGATTCATCATTCATTACATAATATAGATTTATTTACCTTCCCTGACATCCCCCAATGTGCTGTAAATAATTTATTCTTGTGTGACTATACTGTATGGGGCACTTGTGTTTATATGGGGGTTTCACTACTTCATTACACTGACACCTCACATCTGGGCCAAATACACTACTCTGGTTGAGAAAAAATAAGTTACTTCCTATATAAATATACAAATAAATTAAAATTGTAAAAATTGTAATGTTTGCACATACAAAATGGAAATGGTTTTCGTGAAGCTTGAACCGTGAATAAGTACATGCAAGGTGTACATTCAAATCACTACACTATTGCACTTATGGGTATGTTGGTTGTCTATTGATTTTTAACTTATCCTACTGTTTCAGCTGGGCTAAGCGCAGCTAAGCTACGGGCACACCCGTACATCTACGCTTAAACTTTATTGCATATATCAAAAAAAATATTTATTTCTTGTGTTTTTTTAATTTGTACTCTTCAGAATATCCATGATAATGCTGAACCTATTATTCTGTCAACTTTCTGGCTTTGTAGGGACAATTGTCCCTTATGGCTTTGTCCAGATTCCTTACCCTGATGGGTTGGAGGTGTTATGAGTGTTCTCACTCATTTTAAATTGTCGAACAGCTATTTTGGAGTGCATGGGGACATATGTATTGTGAGAGCTCTGCTCTCAGACACACCCCCAGCACTTGTACACAGACCCATGTCCATTTTACAGCACAGCAGTGCACCTTCATACATATGCATGGCACGCTGCCGTACTGAACAGCCACGGTTGCTTCCATGCAGGAATAAGTTATTCCTGCATGGCCGTTTGCTGAATCCGGGGGAATGTCATGCTCAAAAAATTTCCTTACTAAAACAAGAAAATACTTTTTCATAACTTGGTGCTGTATTCCAGAAGATGATTATCAATAATTTGCATGCTTTTTTATGAATCATGGAAGTGTCCATTTTGAAACTAAAATCACTACTACACATATATTACTTCTCCCATGCCAGATTTAAAATCTTTACCATTTTAATAGTAGATTTCAGATACTGCTAAACTTCTAAGTGAAAGAGCTTTTACATCCTAAGTTTGAAATTCATACTGTTTTTAACCAGGTCACAGCAGTTTACTTAATACTGTAATGTGTCATTTATAATGGCATGCATTGTTTTGTGCCAGCTTCCTGCAAAAGAGGGAATGAGCTTTACATCCCAGTGTTGAAATTCATACCATTTTGAACCAGTCTACAACAGTTTACTTAATACTGTAATATGTATCATTTACAATGGTATGTATTGTTTTGTGTCAGCTTCCTGAGAGGATAAAATTCCTACTATTTTCTGGATGTCTTGTGATGTGATGTGTGTGTGTGTGTGTGTGTGTGTGTGTGTGTGTGTGTGTGTGTGTGTGTGTGTGTGTGTGTGTGTGTGTGTGTGTGTGTGTGTGTGTGTGTGTGTGTGTGTGTGTGTGTGTGTGTGTGTGTGTGTGTGTGTGTGTGTGCGTGTGTGTGTGTGTGTGAGGGGGCTGATGTTGCAACTGCTTGATCACCTCTCTTTTTGATGCACACCACTACTGACACCTGTTTTTATGGGAGACAGTCCGGAAGCACTTGCAAGAAGGGGTGAGACCATTTATTTCAGGGTTACATCACACATAGAAGTATATGTCAACTTCATCATCAACCTCCCTTTTCCAATTTTCTACATGGGGATGGGGTGTTACATCAACTCTCACTATTTCTCTCAATTCAATGCTAGTCTCCAAACCTTTTCAACAATCATATCTGACCATCGTAGGTCTTCTGTCACACAATCCATATATCTCTTTGCTGGATGCCCTCATTTCCTCTTACGTTCTTCCTACTTGTCCCAAATATTTTTCAACAGATTGTGTTCTGCTTTTCTGCATATGTGCCCGATGCACCATAATTTGTTTTATATATGTGCCCAATGCACCATAATCTGTTCTATATATATGCCCAATGAACTATAATCTGTTCTATATACGTGTCCGATGCACAATAATCTGTTCTATTTGACTTTCTCTGCAAATAGAGCTATTATGGTATCTGCTCTGATGTCCTTATTTCATCATCTGTTCCAAAGTGTGCATTCTACCACATTTGTCAGAAACTTCATCTCCATCACCTCTAGCTTTCTCAGGTACTATACCGTTACTACCCACATTCCTGTATCATAAGTAGTACTGGTTGCACCACTGTATGCTAGTTGGCTGCAGCCTCTCTCATTCTAGCTTTGACCTCCCTATTCAGCCTTCTCTTCTCCTCAGCTACCCCTCCAAGATACCTGAAGCTGTTAACCTGTTCAATTATTTTTCTTTATATATCAGTTATCAGCGTCTTCTGATTTCCCCCATTTGCTGCCATTACAACTGCCTTATCTGTACTCAGTTTCATCCCATGTAGCTTCAGTTTTGCATTCCATTCTCCTAACCTTTGCTGAAGTTCTTGCTCAGAGTCTTTCTGTAATACATAATGGCCTCCACAATGACCAACCACTGCTTATACTACCTTACTCATGTGTGATAATCCTAACCATGCAGTTGCCCCTAAACCCAGCCCAGCACCTTACCTTACCCTCAAAACCTTTTCCCTAACAGCATCATTACACAAGACATTTGCCGACCCCACACAGCATGCTATACCTTCATACTGCCTACCTTCAACCAAACCAAGGATTTACTCTTATTCCATTCACAGTCTTACCACCAGTGAAATCTTCTTTACCCAAAGTATGCCTTACACTATGTGCATGCACATACACACACACACACACACACACACACACACACACACACACACACACACACACACACACACACACACTCACATGCTTATATATATATATATATATATATATATATATATATATATATATATATGTGTGTGTAATATATATATATATATATGTGTGTGTGTGTGTGTGTGTGTGTGTATATATATATATATATATATATATATATATATATATATATATATATATATATATATATATCTATATATATGTGTGTGTGTGTGTGTGTGTGTGTGTGTCTGTATGCACACACAGACACAATTGAGGTAAGACACATTTAATCTGAAACACAGTGACTGACTCGCATTTGACAGAAAGATGTGTAAGACTGCAGAAAATGACTGCTGATGTGGTTTTTGACATTGAAAATACAAAGCAAATTAGTGTTGATCAGTATTTGTGCTTTGCTAATACTACCATTACGTTGTATCTGTATCTCTAGTTTGTATCTGCATGCCTGCAGTTGTTCACTGTGTGAAGAGTTTTTTCTTTTGTTTCCTTTTCTCAATTGCTTTTTAACTGTGGAGTTAGAGTATTTAATTAAAATGCGTTGCTATGTTGATGGATTGTTTATGTTTGGTAGACTTACAATCGGTTGATAACCATTTTTTCATTTTGTCTACTGGGATAATGGAGAGGTTGTGAGAGTGGATTGCTGTTCCTGTGGTCTGCTTATCACTGACTTTGTAACTAGAGGAGGAGACCAGAAGGATGACGTGTTTTGCCCATGTTTGTCTACCATTTTAATTAATTTGTGGAGCTAGAGGACAGGAGACATTTGACTATACAGGAGAGGTTATGCAACAAGAGAAAAAATCTATACAACAAGAGAAAGAAACTAATGTCTAAGAACATGAATGAACTGGCCCAGTAGAAGAAATCCCTCTCTGGATTAAATAAACAAATGATAAATATTGTCAAGTCCTCCAAAGCTAATTATGAATCAAAAACAGCCTCTCTAGCTTTGGATAACCCAAGGCATTCTTTAACTATGTCTGGCATCTAAAGGTGAATACCCAGATGTGCTAAACTAGTTGTGGATGGCATCACCCATACTCAACTGGTGATAATATTCAACTTGCTAGATGACAGATTTGGAGCAAACTTGCCCCCCATCCTCTCCAGTCATCCCCCAAAGTATACCTGCTACCATTCCTCAGCCTATTATCTCAAGACAGCAGGTCATCTTGGTGCTCTCCAAGACAAAAAACAAAACATCAGTGGGACCAAACCCCTTTAAACAACTTAAAACATGACCTAGCAGACCCACTTGGATTTCTGTTTAACCACAGCCTGCAAACAGGCAATGTTTCAATGAAATGGAGGACAGCAATAGTAATCTCTCTGCACAAAGAGGGACCATCATCTGTCCCTCGTAATTATAGGCTTATAAGTTTGACTAGCCTCAAAGAATCATTATGCAACTTATTACAAGGACATGGGTAATCTTTAAACTCTGGACCCAACCCAGTTCGGATTTGTTAAAGGTAGCTCATGCTTGGTAAACATGGCTGACTTCTTTGAAAAAGTCATCAAGGACTTGGACGAGGGAAAGACTGTTCATACCACCTATCTTGTCCTAGCCAAGGCATTTGACACAATCACACACTCGAGTATTATAGAGAAAATCTCCCAAGTGGGAATTAACCCCTACATTATCAGAAAGGTAAACAACTGGCTCACAGACAGAACACATAATGTCAAAGTGAGTGACTTCACCTCTAGCAAAAGACCAGTCACTAGTAGCATACCACAGGGTTCTGTGCTGGGCCCCTTACTGTTCGGAATTAATTTCTCAGAAGTACAGGCAAACTTGGATGTCCTGTGGCTGAGCAGGTTTGCTGATGATTTCAAATTGGGAGCAACCCTTGAGTCCCCCAGCTATGTTAATATACTGCAGACAAGTTTAATACATTCAAATGATTGGTGCCAATACCATGGATTAAAACTAAATGCAAAAAAAAATGCATTATTATTCCCTTTGGTAAAGCTGACATCCCTACTAATTACATTATAGATAGCAGTGTAGACCCCATGGTATGTGATCTGGGTACTCATGTTGATAGCAACTTGAACATTGACCACCACATATCCACAGTAGTACAAAATCCTTCTATGTGGCACATCTTATAAGTAAAGGTATCACATTTAGATCTAAGGATGTTATAATTCTATTATATTCAATCCTCACCAGACCAATACTTGAGTACAATGCTCCATTTTGCATGTACCTCATCAGATACCTGCAACAACTGGAGAGACCACAGAGGTTTCTCACCAGGAAATTACAGGGTACAAAAAAAGTCTTATGCAGAAAGACCGAAAGCCCTGTCACTGTATTCTGTCTCCTACAGGTTGCTAAGGGGTGACCTGTGCCTTGCTTGCAAGGCAGTCTCTGACTCTACCCTGATGGAAATGCTACACATTTGTAAATCAAAGTACACAAGGGTCACTTTGTCCAGGAATCTTAATCTATCCTCTGACATGAGCAGGTCATGCTGGAGATATAGTAACATCCAAAGACTGCCACTTTTCTGGATCAAGCTTCCAGTTCATGTGAAGCAGAACACTTCCGTAACCCTCTTCAGATGTAATCTAGATCAATGGAGGGGTGACCACAAATTCACTCCTGGGGTGGTGCCCATGTCCCTCCTGGACAGAGGAAGTTGGTATTAACTACCATAGACCTTTACCTCTGTGAATTTCACTCACATAACCACCGACAATTGGGTCAACTCAGGATAAGTATGGCTTGGCTTGTAAGGGCTCTGGGGCCATTTGCCTAGTAACCTCCTATGAACCTATGTTGCTTTTTACTTTGTGCCTGCCATTTGGTGTAGTGTGTGCTTTAGGATCCTTTATCTTGGCAGTTTCAAAGGATTTTGCTGTAGTTGGAGGCCAGAACATTTCAGTCACTTTGCTGCACATTTGTGGCTGTCTCAGTCTCAGTTTTTTTGTTGAACTTTTATGTATTGTATATACTGGATATGGCTTGGTGAATCTCTGGGGTTCTGTGCTGTTTAAATAGCATGACTGTTTTATCTCTTCAAAACATTTTTATGCTTATAACTTTGAATGTTGATCATTTAATGTGTTCAAGGTTTTGTTATAGTGCCTCTTACATACAAAACTATAACATCACTTTCAAATGGGAAAGTGGTTTTAGTTTATCATAGTATTCATGTATCAAGTTAGAGTATCTGTCACATAATAACAATGCATTTATGTAGTTATTTTTATTGTATTGTTCATGCAATTATTGCCCATTTGCTTTGCTTTGCTTTTTGCAAAGAGCTTAGAATTTAAGGTCTATGATAAAGGTGACTCTGAGTTTGCAGTTGAACTTATGCATGCAATATTCTGATGGTGGTAGTATGACTCTCAGAGGGAGTAAGTAAGCACTTTCCCTTTATCACAGTTCAAATAACAGCAAAGACTGTCAAAGCATAAAAGTGTATGGTACAGGCTGTGTGTGACTTTTTGGATAAATCTTAATATTCAGCTGCATATTGCCTCATTTTATGTGATTTCAGCCAGAGGCAATTAAAGGTCTGTGCTGCAACTTTCTGTGAAAAGTTTTTTTTTCTTTCTGTCAAAACATTTGGAAGAGAATAAAGGAGTGCATTATATAGAATAATTTCATGGTGGGTGTACATTTCTACTGCTAATGTAAATACTTCTACTGCCATTCTTATCCAGCACCCCCCTTCAGAGATTGTGGGGCATTTTCATTAACTGTAATCTCACTTCCCTGCTTTTCTCTCACTTTGAACAATATTAAGTCATTAGCCACCTTATAAAAAGGTATGATCCAATATTTTAACTTGTCCAACTACCCTCCCTCCCTTCAGCTTTCATTACACTGCAGCTTAACATGCTGAATAACTGCCAAGGATAAAAAATGCTATGAATGGCTGCCATTGCTGTTTGTAATGATTGTTGTGCTATTGTGTGATGAGTCTCTCTGCATTAATTGATTGTCTGTGAAAGAAATGGGCAAGGTCAACCACACGCATGTGTGCATATCAACAGAGAAATGTTTTCTCAACTCAGTAAGCAGCTATAATCATGCAAAATTGCTATACATCATGCGGTGGATAAAAACAATGCAGTGTGCCATTTGACAATTTCTCCGTGTTGTTTCTTTATACCACTGTCTAATAGTTGCCTTTTTTGTGATTTGGATTTTGGGTTTGTGGTTACAATAAAGTAGTTTAATAACTATGTGTTGTATTTTGCCTACTGTGCTCATACAGTGGACATTTTGTCTTCGGTATCAACAATGTATACTGGTGTCTTGCTGAATGTGTTACTTTACAATAATTATGCATTGCAATCCTATGTCTGTTTTGTGCTTAATGGTGCTATACAGATCACATAGTAAGGTCATGTACACCACAGATGTCACTGTTATACAGCAGTAATGACTTTAGCTTTTGGTTTTCCTAGATTCTGCAGGAGTTAGGGAGCAAAGGCATGCAGGAATCCTTGCAACAACTTACTCGCCTCAGTATAAAAACTCATTATTACACTGCTGTCACTAATCAAACAGGTAAGTTGTTATTAGTGGTGGATGTCTTCTTTTACAGATTTAAAAATATTGTAATGATAAACGTTAACAGGCATGACATTTTAAGTAATCTGACAGATGCCAGAGTCATTTGGATATTTTGGTAAACTCAGAAGTTGAGGAACTTTATATAAAAACATTCCTCATCATCAAAGGCAACAGCAGTGGGATGGTATGTGGCACTGGAGTATCTACATCAGTGGGCAGCATTGTGTAGTAATCTGTCTGCACTGTTGATTTAGGATGTCAAGGCTAACATTTTATCACTAACTACTGTTGGTATGCTGATGCAGAGGGCTGTTGCAAGAATGGTGCCAGAGTGAAGCCAGGGCTATCAGGTAGTGATTGTCTATAAACACTGCAAGACTTGGGATGTTTCCTTATACAATCCATGGTCTAGTGATTTCCTAGTCCAAAAATGTACAAATAAATCAGTGACTGTCATTGTGCTGATCTTTGCACTACTTCTGAATCTAGTTGATCTTTGTGCAACTACTTTGTAGATAACGGATGGCACACACCTATGTAGAGCTAAGGCATGACATCAGATCAGCTCTAAGCGTGCTTTTTCAAAGAGCTTTGCAAAAAGCATTGCATTGGTTTTTGGGTTTATATACAGGAAATCACTGTACTTGTACTACATGTTTTGGACATAGCTGTTTGATCTACTTGGTTTTATTGGAGACTCCACATTTTGTATTACTAGATTTTGAGCATGCCTCTGTATGGAGTGTTAGTGCAAATATCTCCTCTGCACCTCTAAATGTGTTCATCTTTCATTTCTCACAAAATATTTGAAGAAAACTACAGTCTCTTGGTTTTGGGACTCTACTATTGGAATGGTATTACATTTCAACAGAATGTGAAGAGAGTGCTTGTGCTACCACTCACAGAGATGATGGAGTTTATAAGTGCATTTTTGGAACTTAAAATAGAATTTTTGCCTGGGGCAGAGCCTTCCTTAAATGCTTTCAGGATACATATCTTCATAGCTGACTATGTCAGTTTCATACTCATCATCCATAGGCATCATGCATGCCTCCTTTGTTTCCTCCTCCATATTTTATCAGTGTACAATCAGCATCAATACAGGCTGCCATGGGTACAAAACTTCATATAAGAGTGGTATAACTGGATATGATCTTTGCAGGGCAGACATCCAGTGGATCTTTGTGAAGTTATGGATGCTCTGACAAATTAACTGAACTATGCAGGTGATCTCCAGCTATATTGTGTTGCTATATGCTGTCATCACCAAGAAAAAGGAACTATTTACTCTGGGAAGAAAATCTTCATTGGATTGTATAAATCATAGATGCTACACTACAGTGAAGTATCTAGCTGGGATGTCTAGGACTTTTTTAGTGTAGATGTTGCAACCTGACCCCATGTGCAAAATGGGAAAAGTAGGCTAAGATGGATGGATGTATGGATCTTCTTATGGTTCGCTCACTTTGTGCTATGCCGGTAAATAAATTGTCTGCCATTTTAATTTAAGGGTAAATAATATTTTTTTCATTACACTGTATTTGCTTTTCATCCATTTATTTTCTCGGTAAGTGATTTCAATTTTTTTGTCATGTCAATCTACTAAAGCAAGCTCATAAAGATTTACAGTTAAGTATGTATAAACTGTTGTATAGCACCTAAGTAGAGCAGTATTTCAACTTTTTTTTTACAGAAACCCTAAACAACTATAAATGCTGATATATGTTAATGTATTGCAGTTTAATCAAACTATTTGGTTAAATTTTTGCTTGCTTTTTGTATATGCAGTATTTTGTAATCTGTAATTGCCCAGTTAGTGTCTAAAAACATTCTTAGACCAGTTAACTTAAGCAAACAGCAAATATATGGTCAATTAACTTGCTAAATGATAAACTCTATAAACTATGGGAAACAAAAATTATGATTTTATTACTTAAAAAATAACTACAGCCCTAATATCTGTTATCGAAACAGCTAATGATTTTACTTAAAAAAATGTAAGATTCAAGACGTGAAATGCTGACCGTGACTGCACAACGGAAATCCATTTTGCCTCTGCACCACTATATGCTAACCCTAACCCTAGCCCTAACTGCAACCTGAACTTAAAATGCTAACACTTACCTTAATCTTAACCCTAACACTAATCAAGACTGATACACCTTCCCTAACCCTAACACTAGTATTTCTGCTTACACACACACACACACACACACACACACACACACACACACACACACACACACACACACACAGATATTGAGTATTTCTGAGTATCTTGGTATTCTGTCCCACTCACAATTCTGACCAGTGGTACTGTGTGCTTTGAATCGTTTCTTTCACTATGTCTTGTTTGATTTATGATAGCAATCATATATGTATTGTTTTATAAATTCACAATTTAACACATTTTGCAGATTTACCATTGCAATGTCTTTAAGTTAAATATCAGGTAATCTTGTAAATGTACAACTGCTTATATAAGTACATATGACTTCAATTGCTTTCTAAAAATATTTTTCTATAAACAGAGCAAACTGATTGTGACAGTTATTGTTGCAGATTCTCATGCAAGTCCTAATTATGAGAATTCTATGTCTGCTTGTTACTACAAGCATTCATGCCTTAAGCAAATGGTCATCTGCCTTTAATAGTGGGACCTCATTTTGCAAAACTGAAATTAAAGTAATCTTTCACATCAGTGAAATGTACTACTGATTCTGCAGGAAAATCAATTACTTTCATCTCAGCTACAATAAGTCGCCATCTTCAACAAGAATGGCACAAAAAGAAAGCATCAAAGTGATGTTTCTCATTAGCAATGGCAAAGCATATGAATACCTGTGCATAGATTCAATTGTATTACCCCATACCTGTTAAAACCACAATTTTTGCAGAGGACAGGAACATAAAAAGAATGTCATAGTTTATATTTCAACACAAAATTGCTTTCCTGTTGGGTGGCACTTCTTTGGAGTGTAATTGTTCAAGTATAGCTGCTAATGAGCAATGTTTTTTTTTCACAAAATATTAAAAGATTGCTACATGTATGCACAAAGTAGTTGACAATACATTCCTTAATGCAGGAACATATTGTTTTTTTTTTCTGTTATATTCAAGTTATAGACAGACTGAGAAGATATATGTAAATAAAAAGTTTAATAATCTTAGTAAATTCTCTATATATTTCCTGTTGTAGAACCTGACTTTGCATTTTTTTATTCAGTCCATATCTTATAAATCTGTTATATGACATGAGATGTAACAGATTCAAATATTGCTGATAGGTGCTGCATTTCCCAAGAAATGCATAACATTCACGTTATGGCCGCATAGCTGGTAAACCAAAGTAACCTTGATTTCAAATATAGCCCAGGACCATTAACTGTGGCCCATGAACACTACACTGTATTACATCCTATTATTATTGGAATGTTCATGGGGCTTCACTAACAGAGCATCAAATGTGTTAAATTTTCAAGGATGGGTTTTCCACCAGTGGGAAAAGTTGACAGATTGTCTTACCAAGATATAAGATTCCCTTATTTCTGTAGATATTATGGAGAATGGTAGCTGAGACTCAGATGTAGGAAGTGAGGGATTGTGGGTATAGTCTTTTATGACATCATTCCAGTTATTTCAGTTTCAAGAAAATCTTGAGGGGTGGTACTTATAAATGAAGCCAGTTGTGAAAAGTGAACAATATTTGCTTCAAACACTGTAAACTTTGATATGGTATATGTATGAAAGGAGATTACTAACATCACTAACTTTGGATATTTACATTTGCTGAGGAAAGTTTGACAATGCACTTTAATTTTTAAGGTGACACATTACACCTGCAATAACTAGTTAAAACCTGTCTTTCTTGGAAGTAAGAAGGCATTTATGATACATTTAAGATGGAAATACAATGGACTATACAATGAGGTATTGTGGATTTAGTCTGTCATGATGTTATGGCAGGGGGATTTGTGTCTGAGAATACATTTTAAGGGGCTGTCCTTATCAACAAAATAAAATGCAAAAACAGTAAAGCTTTTGCATCTCAAACTGTATCATTTGGTATTATATATGGTTAGGAAGTTGAATCCATTCTTCAAAGGTATTCCACATACACCTGCTCCAGAACATGACCAAAGTATACTAAAATAATCACTTTAAATAAGCGCTTATCACTAATGATTTCCCTTCTTCTAATTCATGCTGAGCCAAGGACTTCCATTGTTTACTTATACTTATTTGTCATATGTCTTTCAGAAGTCATTGGACAAAGTGTTGATTTTATGGACACGATAGAATAGAGGCAGCCGTGTAATCAGAAACAATTGTTGCTAAACTATGAAGAATTCTTGATCATTTTCCAAGAATTCTGTATGCAGCATCCATTCAAAGATCATACGGTCCCTTATCCAAATTCAGCCTCCAGCAACACCGATTATATTTTTTACACACTTCAAACAAATGAAAAAAAAATGACTACCCAGAAAGTGCCAATAATAAAATCTTCCTTAGGAGTTTTAATGGCTGACCTTTTGACTTGTAGAATTCATGCTAAGTCAGATTGAGCAGGAATTTATTTCCAGTATTTGTGAGTGCTTATACTTTTATTATATACTTCAGAGGTTATAAATTATACAATAATAATAATAATAATAATGTATAGAACTGAACTGCACTTTCTCAATGTTCAGTAATATTTTTAATAAATCTGGGAATTATCTACTGTATTCAACATTATCGTACTTACTTTCAATGAAATAAACTGTGCTATTTAATGAATGCAAGACCAGTATTTCATCTGAATTTTTAGATTATCCTAGAACTGTTTACCTGAAAGTGGAATGTTATGAACATTACAGCCTGTCCCAGACATTATTCCTTTGCTAGCCAGCCTAGTAAGTTATTTCTTTATAAATGGTGAAAGAGCATATGAATGTTGGTACAAAAGGAAATACAGTAAATACCCAATGGCCCAAAGTTGAAGATAAAAAGAATTGACCTTTAAAACATTTTGTAAATTTGCATCAGAATACATGGATTTAGATGTTGTTCTTCTTCTTTTGGCTTTTCCCAGTTAGGGGTCGCCACAGCGGAACTCCGGTCCGCTAATGACTGGCAGTAGATTTTTACAGTGCTGAGGTGCCAGCTCGATGCCCAACCTTCAACGAAGGCATGCTCATTCTACACATCTTTCAAATGCCACTCGACCGTGGGGAGGGCAAGCAGACTCCACACAGAAGGCGCTCCAGCCGAGAATCAAATGGGAGAACCTCTTGCTATGAGACAACAACGCTACTGCTGCACCACCGCGGCTCCACATGGATTTAGATTTAATGATGCCATTTCAGTATAATGAACAACAATGTTGATATAATATATTTTGGTGGGGGTCACACACATTATTTACAGCACTAGTCCCTCACTCTAAATAGTGTGTGTATGTATATATATA
The DNA here is from genome assembly GCF_019279795.1 of Protopterus annectens. NCBI lineage: Eukaryota > Metazoa > Chordata > Ceratodontiformes > Protopteridae > Protopterus > Protopterus annectens. The sequence goes on along the minus strand of NC_056730.1, from coordinate 270,502,599 downwards.
TATATATATATATATATATATATATATATATACATGTATGTATAGATAGAGAGATATATGGTATTCCATATCATGCAGATGGAATTGTAGTAAAAAAAACATCAGTTGATCAGTTCTGAGATTTTGATTGCTGAGGCAGAAATTTGTCTGTAGAATGGAGAGGTCAACTGTGATTTTACCATGTATCAGGGTATTCAGTGAAGGACACTCATCTAGGTGGTGAAGTATGCAATGAGCAGTTTTTAGCTGAAGGAATATAAGATAGTGTAGGAAGTCCATCTATTTTATTTCTGTAAATGCAAGGCAGTGAAGGGCTCTGTTAGGCAATTTAGCAGTAAACTTGTCAAATTTGCCTAAGACGCTATTGTTTAGGTTAGTGTTAATAAGGCTCATGTAGAGACGTGTTGGTAGGAGATAAGCATATGCAGTACACGTATGACTTAGACCAGTGAAAAACAGCTTGGATCTCTATAGAATATTTGGTGTATTTTCTTTATTAAATTACTTATAGAATTATCAAACTTGAGCTTATCACCAATTCTTGCACCAAGTAGTTTGGTAATGGATACCTGGTCACATTTTGATGGAGACTGTAAGACTATTTGAGTTTTGGGAACTGAGTTTTGAGTGGAAGATCATCAGTTTACTTTTTTTAGCATTAAGTATAAGGTGAGCACTTTCTATCCACTTTTTACTGCCGAGTAGGATTCCTGACTAATGATCTGTAGCTGTCCAGAGGAAGAGGCAGAACAAATGATTGTAGCACCATTTGCATATCAAACCATTGTATATAGAAATATGACAAGTGCTTATTTATGTATGCATTAAATAGCAAAGGTCCAATAGCAACTACAAAGAAGGAGAAGCAAACATTTTGCTTAATGTTACAACTGCCTCACCTACACAGACAGCCCACTCCTCCTCCCAACAAATTCCAACACATGTGAGAGATGCAACCATATAGCCAAACTAGAGGCTAAGCTCTCTCAACTCAGTACTGGCATAACCAGTCAGGAGGAGAAGGAAACCGCACTCACTACAATTCCAGTCTCACATAGACCTACCACGACAGCAAACCAAACACATAATCACACAAAAACATACTCGGAGGCTCTAAATAAAGATCTGCCTAAGCAGCAGAGACCTCCAAAGCAGACACCCAAGCAACCGCTACTCCAAAACAAAACACGTGCAACACATATCTCACAAAGCCAGTGTGCTGAACAATCACAGCCCTTAAGGCTAAACAACACACCTGATACACTTGTAATAGGTGACTCTATTGTCAGGCACACTGACGTTCCGCTCACCAGGCTGAACAAGGAGAAGGTCACGGTGAGCAGACTGTTGGGCGCTAGGATCCGCCACATAACACAAGCACTCAGGTCACTCCAAAACAAGTACAAATATGACTCAGTCATTGTCCATGCTGGTGTGAATGACCTGAGACGTACCTCCCTGGACTACATGAAAAGAGACATAGAGGAGCTCTCTGAGCATGTAGCCCAGGCCGGTATGACCCTGACCTTGAGTAGCATCTTACCCTCACCAAGAATGATGCCACAATATGAAGACAAGATGATCAATTTCAACAATTGGCTTAAGTACTGGTGTCATTCAAAGGGGATCCAATGCCTGTCAGCCTGGGATGATATGCTCGACAAGCCACGATGCTTCGCTAGGGACGGCTTGCACCTGTCACCCCTGGGCTTTTGGATATTGGCAAAGGCTCTTGCTACCCCCATAGTGCCTTTTTTAGGCAAGGCTCAAAAGACAAACCCACCTCCATAGGTATCACAAGGGATAAGAAACTAAGAGTAATGCTACTCAACGCCAGAAGTCTAAACCTCAAGATGCATGCACTTGAAACTCTCCTTAGCATGGAGAACATCAATATCTTTGCAGTAACAGAAACCTGGATCAGGGCTCCTGAGAGCACCCCAGCACTACCAGGTTATACCTCATACCATGCTTTTCGGCCCCAAAACTTGGACCGAACCACAAAAGGAGGGGGAGTATCGATATTCATCAAAGATACCCACACCTCCAGGTTGGTGGCAAAGCACGAAGCATCAGAGACTATCCATGTGCAACTAACAGTGGGTAAAACTGCCTTCCAGTTTATAGCCTGCTACAGACCACCCTCCCAAACCCAGGAACCCCACTCGGCCTTCCTGAGAACACTGGAAAATATGAAGGTCTCTCCAAACACCATTATATTGGGCGACTTCAACTACCCAAACATAGACTGGGAGCATTACTCTAGCTCCAACACCCTAGCCCAAAGGTTCCTAGAATTCATAAACTCAGATGCTATGGAACAACTTGTTACCACTCCCACAAGAGGGGAAAACATACTGGAGCTGATCATCACCAACATGGGGACTCTATGCTCCAGACCAGAAGTGTATCCCTCACTGGTAAGATCAGACCATAAACTGATCTCACTGGATATTCACATCCCAACCCCACCCCCTGCCCAGAAAACCACAGTGAAAAACTTCTCTAAAGCAAATTTCACACTCCTCAAAACCAAGGTGGAATCCTTCAAAGCCCCTGGGCCTGTGGAAAATATGGCCCAGACCGCAGAATCCTTTATAAATGCATTCTATGAACACCTTCACAAATGCATGGATCATGCAATCCCAAATAAAACCAAGACCCAATCCTCCAAAGGCAGACGTCCTGTCTGGTGGACCCCAGCCATAAACAAACTATACAATAGAAGGAGGAAGCTACTACATGATAGAGCAAAATCCCAAAAAGGGAAGGCATCTCTGATCAGTATTAGCAAAAAACTAAGCCACTCATAAAATCGTCTAAGGCCAGCTTCGAGAGAAAAATTGCACAGGACACTAAGGATAATCACAAGGCTTTCTTTAGTTATGTTAGGAACCTGGGTGGGAATTCCCAGATATGCTCAGAATTAGTCCAAAATGACAAAAAATACACCGAACCCACAGACATTGCCAACATCCTAGCTGACAGGTTCAGCGCAAACTCCCCCCCACCAAAAGGGCAAATATCTATCCCAGCAGAGTGCTGCCCCCCTGACATCTCAGATGCTCAGGTAAGAGCCGCCCTCTTCAAAGCAAAAACACAGCATCAATGGGACCAGATGGTGTCCTGGGCTGCATCCTACATGAACTCCAAGAAGAGCTAAACCCAAACATAAAACTACTGTTCAATCTCAGCCTTACTACAGGATATGTACCCAAAGAGTGGCGTACAGCAACAGTGGTCCCTCTCCACAAAGGTGGTGCCTCAATGGACCCTGGAAACTATCGCCCCATAAGCCTGACTAGCTTGGTCTGCAAAGCTATGGAAAGGATCATCATGGACCTCATAAATAAAGATATTGGGGACCTACAGACACTGGATCCTACCCAGTTCAGCTTTGTTAAGGGCAGATCCTGCCTCTTAAACCTGGTCGACTTCTTTGAAACAGTCACCAAGGTCATTGACGAAGGGAAGGTGGTCCACACAGCCTACCTGGACCTCGCAAAAGCCTTCGATACAATACCCCACTCGGGCATTATAGATAAGCTCACCAGCTTAAATATAAACCCCTATGGCACTAGATGGGTTGCAAACTGGCTCAAGGACAGAACCCACATGGTTAGAATTGCTGGAGCCATGTCAGACTCCAAACCAGTTACAAGTGGCATCCCACAAGGCTCAGTCCTTGGACCTCTCTTGTTCGGTATATATTTCTCGGAGGTACAGACCAACACAGAAGGACTGTGGCTGACCAAGTTCACAGATGACTGCAAACTGGGCGCCATAATCGACTCTCCAGCCGACACAAGCATCCTCCAAAAGGGCCTCATAGAAACAGACAACTGGTGCCAGAGCCATGGCCTCAAGCTAAACGCCAAAAAGTGTATAGTCATCTCCTTTGGCAAAAACAAAGTGCCCACAAATTACCACATAGGTGGTAATCCATTAAGTACAGAAGAAGTAATTAGGGACCTGGGGACCCAAGTTAATAGCAATCTCTCATTTGACAACCACGTGGCCAAAGTGGTTAGAAAAACATTTTATATAGCCCACCTAATCATGAAGGGATTCACATCTAGATTAGGGGAGGTCATCATGCCTCTTTACTCATCCCTCATCAGGCCCATAATCGAGTACAATGCCCCTTTTGGGATGTACCTTACCAAACACCTGCAGCAACTGGAAAGACCCCAAAAGTACCTCACCAAGAGGATCAAAGGGCTCAAACAGATGCCATATGCTGCCCGGTTAAAGAAACTCCAGCTCTACTCAGTGGCATACCGCCTGCTCAGAGGTGACCTGTGGCTGACATATAAAGCTATGTCCAACCCGGAATTAAGGGACATGCTGCACCTCAAAAAATCCAAATCCCATCGAGCTACATTCTCGAGAGACTTGAACCTCAGCACTGAAATAAATAGGACATGCTGGAGGGACAGATTCATAACCCAGAGACTCCCTTCACTCTGGAATAAAATCCCAGTCCAGGTTAGGCAGAGTCCCTCATTGACTCCCTTCAAGTGGAATCTTGATGAGTGGATGGGAGATCGTAGGTTTACCCCGGGTATCACTTCTGTGTCACTGTTAGACAGAGGCACAGTATACTAACCTCGAAAAAGGGCATAGCAAAATTAATTTAAAATGGGTGGTGAAAGCCAAACATACTCTGGCTAGGCTTATAAATGCCCTAGGGCAGATAGCCTAGTATGAACCTATGAACCTATGAACCTACTGCATGGGAGTAATTACTTCAGTAGTTCTTAAACCATGATAACATTGTTATGAGATAAGTTGAGTTCTGCTAAAGTTTAAATCAGTTTGGGTTGTTGAATAGTCCAGAGGTAAAAAAATGGCTGAGACTGATTTGCCATCATTATGATGTTAAACAACCTTTGTGACAGTGGTGCAAGAGTGGTGCTATGTTGGGGTGGAAACCATACAGGGTTGCTGAGATGATATTATTGCTTCATAGCTATTGAACAATACAAATGTACATGTAGTGCTCCAGGAGTTTTGAAAGAAGAGGAAGATATGGAAGTATAGCTATGGGTTGGTAGTTACCTAGCTCAGGATTTTCCATTACATTTTTTAGTTTTTTAGGTTTTCTAATACGTTTTTTATAGCCTGGGAGAAGGGCATGGTCTTAATCTATTTTGTTAATTGTATTCATATAATTAGCTTTTGATTGGTTGAATTCATCAGTCTGCAGCTATAAACGTTTTTAATTTGTAAACCTTGGTACTCTGATGAAGTCTGACTCATAAGACAAAAGTGCTTAGGTTTACATTGTTGTTACATTGTTGCAGAGAAGAAAGCCTACGGTGGTCGGAGTTCGTTGATGGTCCTTACATTTTGTTAATATACCCAGACATGTCTCACCAATATAGGTCCCTCATTCAATCCATCACTTGGAATAAGTGTCTTGTCATAATCATCTCTAAGGGGTTATTAGGGACAGCTTCCTCTTTGTAAACTGGTGATGTTTTGTGAGATCAGCCTAGATGGTAGACCGCCCAGCACCTATGTCTTTTGCCCTGTTCTTTGCATGAAAAACATTATTGGTCATTGTACAGTGAACCTGCTGCACTATGCATTTGTCTCTGACAAGAACAACATTTACATGGCATACCTGGGTCCAGAAGAAATTATTAGCCATATCTGTCATCATGCCATACATGTATACATGCATTGGTTCTGCAAGGTCAGCAGCAGAACCTCTATCACCTGAAATGCAAATTCTCAGAGTGCTCCTGTTACTTTTGCACACTGCACTCATTGTAACCCATATGGCTGACTGTGTGTATACAGGATTGCCCATGCTGGACAATACCATCACTCCAGTTTGCTCACCATTCCTGTGGAAGGTACTGAATTGTGAAACACAATAACATAACATAACAAGAAACTGTGTTATGAGTAGGAAAATAATGCATGTACAGTGTTGCTCACTGCATTGCCTTTAGAACAGTGTTCACCCAATAAATCTGAAAACCCATTAGCAGTTTACATATGGGTATTCAGCATTGCCTCCATGTGTTCTACTTGGATCCCTTGGACCCTACATGTATCTCAGTTGTCTAACCTGATTGCTATAGTCTGTGCAACTGTTCTCCCAGAGGACTCCAACCTGTTGTGCTTGGACAGTGAAGTATAGATGGCTATTTCTACCACTGTTCCTTGTGGCCTTGCTATATTGACAGGCCATGTCCAGGAGTACATAATTTCCTATCTATTCCCTATGCCTTAAATGTGTTTTCCACCTCCTCATCAACACAGATTAATATATCCATATAAAGTCTTTGCAGTCATCAGTCAGTATGATGTACCATCAGTGTTTGGAATACATACACCATGGAGTTACCTTTACAATGTGGCATACATAACCAGTGCTCTTGTCAACTGTTGATTTCTCCATATTTTGTTATTTTGCACTGTCTTCCATATGTTGCAGTCTGTCTGTTGCTGAAGCTTGTCACCTGCAGTATTGTGATCAAGCTGATGCGCATGCTATTAAGGCACCTGCAGTAAGGTGATTATGCTAAAGAGGCAACATAATGCAATATTCTCTGAACTGCACCAATAATGCAATATGTTGTCAGCCTTATTCCATGCAATGAGGTCTGGTCTGCCTCATGTACATGCACATTGAATAATTAACATATGTGTATCTTATAATTAATGCATGTGTGTCATTGTAGCTGAGCTGCACTGCTGTACATCTGTAACATGGCAATGCTCACGGCTATCCTGCTTCCCAACTACATGTCACGAGCATGCTTGGGTATGCAGGGTTTGTAGGGTGTGTGTGCTCTGGGACATTGTCACTCAGCTGTTATCCAGGTCTATACTATTGACCATGTGCATCAGTCTGCCATATATGGACAATGTACTACTGTGTTGACTGTCATTTTATGCTATGTGGTATCACAGGCGTGCAGAATCAAGCCTCAGGTACCATTTTTACTGCATGAATTGACCTTGTGAGTAGTCATGGACTCTGCATGATCTGAGTGTGACAGACCTCCTGCAGGGTACACTTGCAGCACAGGGATTCTTTGCTGGAGACAGCTTTGATGGTCACCTGTACATGTTTGATACCTTGCCCTCACTTGCCAGGGAGGTGAGTGGTACTGTGGCCATCACTCATTCTGGTGAGCAGTGCTGACACAAATACAGTGATCTGAATAGGTGCCACTCAGACATTATCTACCAATAGGAAGAAGTTAGAGACAAACAACCAGACTATTGCAGTAGGAATTCATTTGTTCTGTCTGATGTTGCAGTAGGCCTTCGTGTGTAGGTGGTGGAGGCTGTTTACATAGTATAACTGTGCTGTTCTCATTAATGTATTTTGTGTGTGTGTGCATGCTTTGCAGCAGAGCAGGAGAATATGTAAAACTGATGTGACTGACAAAGGAGGCAGGTCAGAATTACCAGACTTCTGGTTTAGTGTTATATTGCTAATAAGTCTGTATCTCTGAGTTACCTACTTAGTACAGTGCTTTGAATTTTGTATAAAAACTATTGCTGCATACTTCTTTTCTGGTTTTAGGACTGATATGTGTTTTTTAATGCATTTGTAACTGTGCTATTGCTCTCACCTTGTGTCAGTTATTGCTATCATTGTTATTTGCATGCCAGCTGTTCCAACACTGTGTGTACACCACTGCAGTTAGGCTGTTTCTCTGCTTTGTAACAGTATGGCATTTTATTGTTCCTTTCCTTATTGGTATATAATTGTCATCGCATAGGTGCTCCCATTGTCAGTCTGCCATTTTGTGATGCATTTGTACCTGTGCCGCCATGCTAGTTATTCCTCAGGTAGCATAGGTATGGCAACTGAAATTAAGCTGTGTATCACTTCAGTGAGACATATGTTCCATTTTAGATTTTACAGCAGAAATTAATTGTCCATCGCCTGTTTGTATCATTGGTTTTACACATGCTGTTTATGGTACTGTGCTACACATCTCTGCATTTGCCACATTATGCATGAGAATACCACATACACTTGTTTTCCACAGGCCTGAATATTTAATTTATTTGCTTTGATTATTTCCTCCTTGCTTCTTATTCACTGTAGACACACACGCACGCGCGCGCACACACACACACACACACACACACAAACACACACACACACACACACACACACACACACACACACACACACACACACACACACACACACACACACACACACACACACGCACTCTCTGCCTAACATCCATAATCTGTGCAAGTTTCCTAAACAGAGGTGGCAGGAGTACAGTTATTCATAAACTTCCGTGTCATACTCTGCCTAAACAAAGATATTCCACAGAAATTAAATTAAATATTCATCTGCTTTTTAATTCCTTTCAGAGCCTGTGATAAAAAATGCACAACATCATTGTGACCAATGCTTTTTGTATCCTACTCTCTTTCTCTGTTTCTCTTTTCCATCTTATTCTTTTTATTATCTTTCTGTTCTGCTTTTCTGCCATTTTGTTTATTTTGTTCTGCTACATCAGGCATGGAGGAGGATGTGGTGTGGCAGCAACTGCAATGCTTCGCATAGGTACTCATACCATCTTCTGGATCTCCCACAGATCCCAGGCAAGCCTCTTTTCAGGGTGTTGAAGGCCATCCTGTGTGATTTGACCTGGGGTGGCTCATTGATGGCCTTTGTTGCTGCTTTTCTAGTGAGTGGTATAGATGCATCATCAGGGAGAGACAAAGAGTGTCCATCCTTGGTCACCCAGCAGAGGGTCCAGCAGTTAATGAGAACTAGAGTGCAATGATGGATTGTTATCTGAATAGGCATTCTGCATATATAGTCTCCCAGTCTTGACCATCAGACCACCAGTGGCAGAGCTCACCATGATGTTAACTACTGAGGTCACTGACTTCAGTGTGGTTTCTCCAGTGGCGAGAGCTTGGCATGCAGTCCTCACCTCAGCTCTCTGTATTCCCCATAATGATATGCCCCTTCCTTGTGTCTCACTCACTTTGACATTTCTTGTCCAGTCCTTCTCATCACTAGTTGTATACCTTCTGTCTACATCTCTCCATTGTGATGCCTCCAATTTGGATCAAAACGTCTCTCATCAGTCTTTGCATGTGCTATATTTTTGTGTCTCTGATTCTGCTAGCATCCTTATACTTCACATCAAACCAACATTGGTCCCCTGGATTCTGACCTTCTACCTTTCTCTAGAAGTAGCATCAGTCCAATAAAAAAAAAAATGTTCCCACCACACATCACATTTTCCTTTCTGTTGCTTTTCTCTGTATTCATATGTTTGCTGTTCCTCATTTTTGACTGTACTATCACATAATTTCCTTCCCATTTATAAAACAAATACCGTTGACACTTTGCTGAGTAATCCTTGTAGTGGCTCTTGGAGGTGTCCATGTAGCCAACATGAAGCTTTGATATGTGTCCAATCCAGTATGCCATCCACATGCTGATGGCCCAGGGTCACATGAGGCCTTACAGTATGCTTAATGCACTTGCTTAGTTGCTGTCACTTTTTGTGAAAGCACAGCGTCATTATGCAGTACTGTCCTTAGCAGGTCCATGCTAAGTCAGAACTTATGAATAAGTAATTCCCATCTGGACATGTTGTGTAATTTCTGTCATGCTATTTATTGTAGCAGACATAATCATGTTATCATTCTTTATAAATGCTTCCTTGCGTTCTAGCCCTAAGGTCTCCTTTAATAGAGGTCACAAAATATTACATTTTGTGATACTATCACATTTTGTTCAGACATATTTAATCTGTCCCCATGGACTCTGATAATGGAACTTTTCATTGTTGGGGTTGCTCTGTATTCCTATTTACATTTACAGGTTGTACATATATTAACACACTGCATTACATTTCCACTAAATGTTTTATGAGCACATCAGTTGGTGTTGTTTATGTAATGGGTTCATAGGTTTATAGGATGTTACTAGGCTACTGACCCAAGGGTCTTTACAAGCCTAGCCATTAAATCCCAATATAATACTAGATGAGAGATATTCTCTATGCCCAAGATTTTTTCTGGCAAGGACTGCCCATGTCCAGGAGAGAAACAGGAGCAATCCCTGGCAGAAATTTACGGTTTCACATCCAGTCATCCAGAATGAGATTAAACAGGGTCATGGTGGTGCTCTGCTTAATATGGATTGGAAGCCTATTCCAGGGGAGTGGCAAACTCTGAGAGATGTATCTGTTTCTCCAGCAGGTACTATTTATGTCACAGGCCAGATTGAGGTCCTTGGAATGGGTGACTCTAGTCCCATTTGACCTACGGATATGCAGCATTTTCATTAGATTTGGGTCAGCAATAGCACTGTAAGCCAGACATCAGTCACATCTAAGTAGTCTATATGCTACTGAGTACAATGACAGTGTTGATCTGTGAATGAAATTGCAGCCCACCTGACAATGTAGGGATTAATATTCAACTGGGTTAGTTTGTCAATGATGCATGAATGTGGGATAGTGTTGAAGGACATGGCCACGGCTTTGCCCTCATCTATGGCTCTGGTCACATTCTTGAAGAAATCCACCAGGTTTAGCAGGCATGACCTGCCCTTGGCAAAACCAAACTGGGATGGATCCATCCAGGATTTGGAGGTCACCTATATCCTTATTAATAAGGTCCATGATGATTTCCTTATTTCACTGAAATAAGGGTAGAACTTGGCTAGGTTTGTAAGGGCCCTTGTGCCATTAACCTAGTAACCTGCTATGATATTATGATCTAATGTGTTCCATTGCCTTACAGATGAGGCTTGTTAAAGTTATGTGTCAGTATTATTTGGGTCTGTTGCTGAGCTACCCTTGTGCAGGAGGATAACAGTTACTGTTTTCCATTCAGCGGGGACAAAGCCAGTACTCAGACTGTGGTTGAATAGGGTGCTTAATGGAGTAGCTAGCTCTTGTTTTAGAAAATTAAGAACACAACCTGGAATGCCATCTGGTCCCATGGAGGCTATGTTCTTCACCTTGGAGAGACTATTTATGATTTGCCCTTTGGAGATGCAGGAAGGAGGAGGAGATGATGAATACATGGCTTGTGGTATGCTTGGGAAGTAGGGGAGTGAAATTTTCACCAAACCTGTCTGTTAGCAGGTTTGTAATTTCCACAGGGTCAGTGTGTGTGATACCATCCACAATTAGTTCAGCGCACATCTGAGTCCTACCTTTTAGGTTGCGGACATAGCTGAAGAAAGCCTTATGGTTATCCTTGGCTATGGTTGCTAAATTTTTCACATAGTTCTCTTTGAGAATATGTTGTCTTATTTGCTTGTTTAGGCTGAGGAGGGTAGTCTTCCAGTTCTGGGATCTCACTTTTGTATTTTTAGACAGCAGCTTCTTTCCCTTATTGTATAATCTTTTAATACTAGACGTCCACTAGGATGGTTTATTTTTTTCTTGAGGATCTTGCTTTAATCCTATCAGGCACTGCAGTGTCTCTACATTTGTGTAGATGTTTGTAGAGGGTGTCACTGTATACCTTAGTGTAGCCGTCAATGCCATCTGTGGAAACTGGAGATTGGAAGTCAATCATACCATTCCTTAGGAGGGTATAGTTAGCTTTGGTGAGGTTTTTTAGCCTGACTTCTCCTTTGAGGAGTTCTGGTGCTATTGCTACTTTAAAAGTGACCAATTTATGGTCAGATTTAAACAGTGCAGGCCCTACACTTAAGGCATTGCATTGGTCACTCATATTAATGAAGACCAGGTCAAGAATATTGGAGCCCCTTGTGGGGTGGTGCACTATTTGTTCCAGGGCATTTGAGTTAACAAAGTCCAAGAACTTTTGTGTGAATGAGTTGGGCTCGTATAAGTTTCCCAATGAATGAAGGGATAGTTGAAGTCACCCATGGCTAGGGTGTTAGGTTGTACTTTAATTGTTCCACATAGGTCTAAATAAGCTGTGTGGGCATCTTGGTTCATGGAAAGGGACCTGTAACTAACAAAGACATGAAGGGGGGTCTTATCCACTGTAATATGGACTTGGATTAACTCCAAAGAGTTATCCTGTCTAACCAGTCTAGAGATGTAATTATATTTAATGAAGAATGATACTCCACCTCCTTTGGTTCTCACACCTTCAATTTGGGGTCTGAAAGTGTGGAAGGCATTGTAACCTTGCAAGACCAGGGTACATTCTGGGCCATAAACCGGGTTTCTGTGACTGCACAGATGCCAACATCTTCCAGGGAGAAGAGTGCTTCCAGAGAGCACATTTTCTTATTTAAACTTCCAGCATTTAGCAGCATGACCTTTAGTTTTTTTGTGTTTGATATTTTCATGACAGAAATTTTGTTGCAGTGACCTTGCCTAAACAAGGAAATATGTGGGGGGTGCCACATGCCTTAGCCAGCAACTGAAAGCCTAGAGGTGCCACATGAGAACCATTTTTGGCAAAGCAGTGTGGTCTATCAAACATGTCATCCCAGGTTGACAGGAACTGGATCCTCTTAGAATGACACCAGAAATTAATGCAATTATTGAAGTCAATCATATTTTGTTTATATTGTACTATGATGGGAAAATGCTGCTCAAAGCTAGGGACATGCCTACCTGGGATACATATTCAGAGAGCTCAATCATGTCTCTCTTCATGTAGTCCAGAGAGGTACATCTTAAGTCATCCACACCAACATGAACTATGATGGAGTCATAACGGTGCTTGTTGTTGAGAGACTTGAGTGCATGTGTGATCTAATGAATCCTTACACAAGACAGATAGCTGACCATAACCTTCTCCTTCTTCAAGCTAGTTTGAGTCACCTGTCACTAAAACATATTGACTAGATGTATATTGCCTTAAGGGCTTATTTGGTGAGACACTGGTGCTAATGTTTTTATGTGTATTGGGTGCACTGGGTGTTGCATTTGGTGTAGCATGTTTGTGTTTTGGAGGTCTCTGGTATTTAGATAAGTTTCTGGGGAGTACCTCCACATATGAAGGTTTATGTGATGGGTCCATATTATGAGTAGTAGTCGTGGTGTGTGAGCTGTCAACCTGTGTAGTGTTGTTGTTCTGGCTGCAAGAGAGCAGTGATTCCAGATTCCTAGTGTAGGAGCATCTCTTTGTACTTGAGTGATTTAGGAGTAAGGGGTTGTCAGTGTACATGAGGCAGTTGCAACACTGCCTCAAAAAAATGTCAACCAGTCTGGCAGGAGAAACAGAGGAAAACTGTCCATAATGCAATGTTTGAACCTGGTATCTCAGTAGATAAGGAGAAAAAGATGGGGGTATCAGGCAGTGAGCTATTTTAGGGGGGCTAACCTATGGGCTGTACAGTAGGAGGTTTATAAAAAAGGGGATCTTTAGGGTCTGATGGTGATAGGTAAGAGAAAAAAAATCTCTGCTGTGTGCTTCACTGAACAACTAAGAGCTGTTCAAGAACTTCTCTGCTAGATAGCAGCTGCTTCTAAGGAAAAATATGTCTACTGATGCTTTTGCATATATAGCAGCCAACAGTTATCCCCTCTGCAGGGCGGTGTATGTTGATGAGCTACTCACAAACAAGAGCAAAGCAACTACTATGATCAAACCAATGAAAAAAATAAAACTGAGCCTTGAACAAATGAAAAAGTGCAAACTGAGCCCTGAAACTGTAATCTTCTATTAGATAGTCCTATTTTACACTCCTGCCATGATGGTACAGGGTACTTCTCCAAAAAAAGATGTCCTGATTTTTTAGTGCTCAATCCACAAACAGAACTGGATTCAACTGGTCTGAATACAATCTATACTACGGCCAACTGAAGTGCAGCATAACAGAAAAAAAGCAGAGGGTTTTATTCCTTAAATTAAATAAGCAACAGAGAAAAAAGAAGCAGTTTTTTTTCATAAATTAAATATAGCACCAGAATAAAACAGCTAACAGCTCTTTTCTTAAATTTAGTTGGTGTGAAATACAGTCAAAGTGCAACAAATGCAATAGTAAAATTGAACTTAGCATTTGTAGTTCTCTCAGATGGTTTGGTATAAACAGAGGAGCAGAGGCTGATTACTTAACTCTATGGAGCCTTTCTAAGATAAGTGCCAACCCGTGCAAACGTGGACCTTAAATATAGTATAACACAAAGCAAAGCAATTAATACAAAGAAACCAATAAAAAAGCTCAAACTGAGCCCTGAACCAATGATAAAGCTCAAACAAACTGAGTCCTGAACCAATGAAAAAGTACAAACTGAGCCCTGATTCAGTAACCTTTGATTAGATAGTCCTATTGTATGCTCCTGCTATGACGGTGGGGTGCAGGGCTTCTCTAAAAAAAATTGTCCTGATTTTTTAGTGCTCAGTCGACAAACAGAACTGGATTCAGCTGGCCTAAACAAACTGAAGAGTTTCTGTGTGATATTCTACATAGATGAAACCAGAAGTCATGTTAAAAAGAGACTGCAGGAACACATCAAGCATGCTAAGCATAAAATTATTAAAAATTATGTTGCACCACAGTTTTTAGGATGTCATAATATTTTTCCTGAGGTCAACAACTTGTGGTTTTAGAGGAATCTTTGTTGAATATTATCTTCTGTCAGGATATTAAAGAAGTTTTGCCTTAAAAGGAAAGTATTTTCCCACCACATAGCTCAATGATGAATGTAATTGCATGCATTTAATTGATTATTTTTTTATGCCTTTTCTTAAGTTTGCATTCTCTAGAAGTCAGGTATATTTAGTGGAAGCAGGAATGTATTTTTATCTATGTTTGTTCTATTTGACATATGACAATATTTTTCTTTTGGATTTTTCTTAGTTTGGAAGACTATAACTTGGTGAATATGCCCTATGCACAGTTGTTTCAAGGCACTGTACTCCTTATGTCTAACATATCAGGATAATCACAATATATCTATCAACAAAATGCATCTTGGTATTGCTAATGGATTGTAAGGGATACTTTTATACTGTCTTATCATTCACTAGTCCATTTGCTTTCCTAAATGTCCTGAGATGTAATGGAAAGATAGTGGCTCAATTTAAATGCTGTTAATTTTTCTTTTTAAAACCGGTTTTGTTATATATTTTATTTATTTAATATTTGTTGGCCAGGAAAGTTTGACTCAGACAGAGTCTATTTTCAGCAAATGCCTGGGGAGAAAAGCTTTAGATGCATGTCTTTGGAATGTGGTAGGAAGCCAGAGTACCCAGAGAAAACCCATGCAAATGCAGGGATGACATGCAGACACCACACAGAAGGCACCCCAGATGAGAACTGAAGTGGAGAACCTCTTCAAGTGAGGTGACAACATTAACTGCTGCACCACTGCACCACCCCAAGCTATTGCCCATGACATTTGATGACTTTTATTAAACTTCCATAAATATGATTGTTAACCAATATTTATTAATTACAACCAACACATGATATATATGAGGATAAAATCCATGTAACATTAAAATAGGACAGCATGACCCCACTCATCCTGACCAGTAAGTAGCATCCATACCTCCACTCGCTTACTTATGAAGCACTGTATCACCACTCACTTCAGTTGCCATATATTGAATCACATGTCCAACCAAATAAGCAGCTTATGTCTGCTTGCTTATTTACTTATCAAGCAGCGTCAAACTGCTCACTTTCCTTTCCCAGCTCATTGAACTGAACATCCACTACCACAGGGGGAACAGAAGAGGGCAATCCTACCCAAACTGAAAGTAACCACAATCCCCAGTATTAAGTATTCACAATCCCCAGTATTAAAAAAAGAGGAGGGAGGGTGGGTAGTAAGTTCATGCCAAAAATGTGATTCCTGCACCAGTTACACTTGCCTAAAACTCTTTAAGCCCCTCCCTACCCTTACCTCATTTCCTCCAAATTATCCCTCATTCCCATTTAACCCTATCCTCCCCATCCTCTTAATTCCTGCAACTATATTTATCTAGTACCATTTGAAGATGTCCCTGGACAAATCGGTCTGTTACCAAACCTCATTTGTCCCAGTCCCCTTCAATAAACACATCACACAAAATGGCATTTGAAGACCTTTACTAAACTTCCATAAAACATGATTGTTACCCAATATTTATTAATTACAACCAACACATGATATAGGTGAGGATAACATCCATGTAAAATTAAAATAGGACAGCGTGACCCTGCTCATCCTGACCAGTAAGCAGCATCCAGATCTCCACTCGCTTACTTATGAAGCAGCATACCACTCACTTCAGTTTCCATATATTGAATTACATGTCAACCAAATAAGCAGCTTACCTCCGCTTGCTTATTTACTTATCAAGCAGTGTACAACCGCTCACTTTTCTTTCCCAACTCATTGAATTGAACATCCAACACCAGAGGGGGAACAGAAGAGGGCAAGCCTACCCGTCTTCTCCACCCACCAGCCTGACCAGGCTTTTCCCCTTCTCTCCAACTAAAGTTCCAACAACTTAACCACAATCAAAAGGCATTAAGCCAAATATCATTCGGTGTACCCCATTCTGACTAACCAAACTGTATCCATGCGATCACCTCTGAAATACCTATCACATAAATAACAAAATCAGCCAGTTGTCTAAACAGCTGAAAGCAAACCACTGATCTCTTTCCAATGCTGAAGTAACAAATCATAACCTCATAACCTAGCATACCCACTGTATATGAGTGAAATACTCAGTTACCCAACTACCATACCAATAAAAGCTTCATAATGATTCTTGGGTCATCACCAGCCAACTAGACAACCAAACTTGAAACCATGCAGAGGCACTTAACTGATAAGCCCTTCCCCAAAGCCAAAATAATTAAGGTATAGCACACAACACCCTTAGCTTAAAAATCACCTCCTTAAATCACCAGTCCTCTGTTAACCTTCCAACCATAACTCCAGAATTATTCCCACCTCACCACCTTGCTGATGCTCCATAAAGACTGTAATGGGCTGCAATGCCACCTATAACCATGCCAATGGGAATAATTTCAAATATTGCTGTCACATGTTTGGAAAGCTAAAACAGGCTTGCAGTAACATGAGTTTACTGAAGGAATTCTGTCACTCCAAATCTTAATGATCTGACACAAATTGCCAGAAAACCATCATTTTATGAAAATTGGGCCAAAATATAAAACCAAAATTCAGACATCCTGGAAACTGTACAGTAGAAGTGTACTCCTTTCCCCAAGCCCCTCATGAACTAGTTGCTGAAACTCACCTATGATGCGCAGCAACAAAGAACTCCTGCAACATATCATACCTGAAGGGTAATGATAGTACATTTCTATGCTCCTGATTAAGGCGCTGACAGCTTTAAAACACCTAACACCTGCTTAGCCTTAAACACCCCCCAAATTTCACTGCCTCTTAATGACAATCCTAGCTGGAACCCTAGCCACAGCATTCAGAACTAACCTTAACTCTCATGCTACCTATGTAGCTAGCAAGTAAGTAAAACATGGCCTACTTCTGGAAAACTCCAAAATCATCCCTTGCTTAATCCTCTATCACCTACATAAACAAAGCACGCCATTCCCTAAATATTCCAAACACACCCTCATGCCTGCAATGCCTCTTAAAATAACCCAACCTACAAAATTCACTCAAGCATAAATGAAATGTTTTTTGTTTTACTCCCTCTAAACCCTAACCTAGTATGTAACCTTACCAATACCTACTTGAGGGACAGATTTTTCACCATGGAAATACCTTGTCTTATGAACAATTTCAGCTTTCTATCACCAGAGCACATCATGAGCCATCTGCCAACACAGTAAACTGGATGGGTAACTCTAAATGCACCCCAAGAGTTACACCGAATTCTGACATGGCTAACTGCATACTTACCAAATTAGAATTACCTGAAACCTCATCATCCACCACTCCAGTGGCCAAAACAATTCCATTGCAGCTGCTCTGCAAAAGAAAAGACAATTGCAAGCTCTGGGCATTCACAACCAAAACTTCTTATCTGTAGACGCTGCCATGGGTCCACCTTGCTCAACTGCACAGCCTCTACCCTGCCCTGCATCCCCTATTCTCAAGAACCCAGAGCCACCTTATTCCCCAGTAAAACATTTGCCACCAGCGATGGAATGTAATGCAGAAAACAGCTTTATGACCCAGACAGCAGCAACTGCAGAGATAGGAATACCTGAATGACTTTGTGACTTCTGTCCAAAATTCCCAAAATGCACTGTATGGGTCAGCTTAACTTAATGCTCTGGCCCTACCACAAAACAATCTTAGGAGCCTTTCTGTAGCAAGTACTACACAGACAACCCTGCACACTTACTTACCTGAATTAACATACTAAACAAAAGTACCTATTTCTGTGGCAGTAGTGAAAACTTTGGCAGCGTCTCATGCTCTGCTTTAATCTACAAAGGCTCTAACCACAACATGTACACAGCAATAAAGTTATGGTGCTTAAAACAGGTAACACACCTCTTGAATGAGCACCCCATAAATCCCAAAGTTCACCAATTCGGCCCCTTCATCCCTACAAACTCTGTGACCCACTCCAATTAAAGCTGGCAATTAACCCATTACCTTGTGTCTATGCAGCAACACAATATACCTATGCCCATCCTCTACCACCAGCAGTAAGTTAGCTCTCCAGCCTGCAGACACAGGCCATCCTGGGTGTAACACTTAGCACATTCCACTTGCCACCCCAGGACCTTCAACAGAGACACTCTCAACCTACACTACTCAACCTCTGAGAACAAGAGATCTGGACAAAGCTATAAATAATGGAAGGACCAGGCCCCAAAATTAAAATCACTTAAACATTGCACCTACAAACTTGATAGAATAACAGATCCTGTATTATCATGATGTTCTCTGAAGGGTATAAGCCTGACACTCAAGTGTCAGTCATTATTATCTGACTTCATGATGCTTTGATAGGCCACCATAGTTTCATGAAACAAACCAAAACATAGGGTCACAATCTAGGCATACTGCAAAACTGTGCCATTGAGGGATATGCCTCATTGTATTATTTAGTCATTATCGGTCTTACAAAGCTATACTGGTCTTATGACATATATAGCTGGTCTGGCCAAACCCAACCCTGTCACCCTAGCATGCATTTCCTGAAGGGTGAAAATTCAGAGCTCAAATGTCTGTTCTCATAGAAATTAGCCAATAACCACCATTGGTGAGGACCGACCAACTATAAGGCAAATACCCAGATAATCTATAAATACCTTTCCTTTCTGTGAAAACATATATTTGAGAGGTACATCCACTCCAGCAGAATCCATAATCCCTCAAATCCATTTCTTGTAGGCCACTGACTGTTGCTCGCTCTGCACTCTCATCCATGAGCTCATTGCACATCAGTTGGCAACTGGGACGTCCACAGCAACAGCCTCCATTACCTTTCGAGGCTACTTCCTTCAGGTCACTGCCCGACGCCCACTCTGTGCTTCCCTACCTGCAAAAGAAAGGAAAACTGTAAATTCTCAGCACACAAATAACCAAAACTTCTTAATGACAACCTTAAGCCTGCCAGCTGTCTACCCTCTTCACTATACACCCTTTACAGTGGCCCCTAGCCCCCATCCCCCAAGACAACATCAACTAAACACCTGTTAACTGTCATCTGAGACTCAGAGTTAATGTTATTAATGAGCCATTAAAGCATGAGACCTTGTGCCCACTTGCTCCTCCTTATAATTAACCAAGGGCAAAATAGTCATGCTGCACTCCGACAACAACATGAAAGACCTCCTCCATCCCTTACATACAAATGCGCACACACCTCCCAACTTACCTGCCCAGAACAAATCCAGAAACCATCATGGAAAACCTCCAGGCTACGAAAAGATGCATACTACCAAAAGTGACGAAGTTGCTGAGTGCAAGAGCCACCCGAATCAATGCATCCATCACTGCCCAGCCCCCCAAATCGCAGTGCCTGTACAATCCCCCAAAACATTCCACATCCATCTCATGGGGTAACACCAGCAAACTTTCAGAAGTAAATTTAACCCTGCTGCATACTGCCAAGGCAACTCCTGGGTTATCTCTGAGGCCATCCAGTCAAACCCCCAAGTAAAAAGCTGCCCCCCATACATGAGTGAAAAAAAAAAACACACTAGCCATCCACACCTGAAAAACAGGCAGAGTCAAAAATCCAAGCATGAGTCATCCTGGACAACCATGGGTAAACTATTTGTGTTTCATGTACAAAGAATTATAACATGAGAGGCCGCCTACATCTCCTATACACGGGTGCTCCTAGCTGATTAGGGACAAGTCCAAAAACAGTCAAGCGAAACCTCCAAAACATCAGCACTAGCAACTTGAAACCTGACCAACATGAAGGAATGGAAATTAATATAAATTAAAATAAAGAAAGAAATAAAAAAAACATGCTTCTGCTGAGGCAAGTAGCCTAATAACAAGGTTGCAACCAGTTCTGGGTTTTTTTCCTCCGTTCTTTCCCTCCGGGTCTGACTACTAACTCTAGGCATTCTGCAAAATCACTATGATTGAGAGGTATGAGGTGAATACTCAATACGGACATGTGCCCCAACAACCATCAGCATAGTATTTTACTTATTTATTTATTTTTTAAATATATTCTCATCCTCCCCACTCCATTTTGTTCAGCCCCATTTATAAAATATAGGTTTGTGAGTTCCATGGGGAATGAAGCAGTGATAATGCCTTGATGGGGGTCAAAAAGAATGACAGCACTATCAGTATACTAACTGCCTTTGTGGGTGAAAGCCTAGCCAATTTTCTATGTGAAAAGAAGACCCTGCACCTTGTACTAACCAACAATTTAACCATCCGGTAAAACTTAGCAAGTTGATAGAGTAACAGGCTTTGCACAATTAACGTGGGCTATAAACTCCCCCACTCTGGTAACTAAAACTATTTTCTGACTTTCCCTTGCTTTGCCAACTGACAGAAGGGACCGGGTAACTGCGGCACAATTTTATCCAAAGGACAATCCTGCCTGCTTAAGTAATCTAATCTGTAGGCAGGACTCTGCTCTGTTAATCATCCCCTCCATACCTCTCAACCTCTTAATACAAGAAATCTGGACAAAGCCTAAAATAATGTGGAGACAAAGCTGCTAGAATAATAGGATTTGTGTTAGCATCATTTTATGGAGGACTGAAGTCTGAAACTCAAATATATGTCATTATTTGGCCATTATGTAATGCCTTCAGTCCTTCATGATTGCCAGAAAACCACATATTTTATGAGGAATAGACCAAACATCTGAGGCAAACTCTGGACATTCTGTGAAAATTTGAACAGTTGAGAGGTATGAACCCCCCTTCCCTCGACAGTTAGTCATGCTTGCATTTAAGTAACAGAAATAGTCAGAGCTGTAGCAGAGCATTGTAAAGAAGCCCCATGCATTCCTTGCTCCTCCCCATCTAAACTACAAATGCAAAACACGGTCTGTGTATGCTGCCTAAATTGTACAAAATGCCTTCCAGTAAAACCACTTACTGCTCTAATCATAGTGCCATAATCCACAAATAATGCAGGCACAATAACCAGTTTTGCAGCCAAACAATTCATATAAAGTCAGACAGCTGTTACCATTGTCCCAGGCATACATGATGAAAAGCCATCACTCAGCGTGCCCCATAACCCACGAAGATTACTCCATCTCATCAAACAGCTGAACCAGTGAAAAAAAAGCCAAAATACCAGAAAATTACCCCACGCGTGTAATCAATCCTTACTATTGGGTGTTTCGCAACCCATGAAAGCACCTGAAACTGCAAATTCCACTCTTTTTTTTTATATATAAGATACAGCAAAGTCAGGATCAACTCACCAACTGAACAGCAAATCCAGACTGCTTTCCTTAATAGGAAGGCATGGTTCAACAACCCAAATGAGCTGGAAAGCCAGCCCAGCAGTGAAATAACTGTGAAAATCCACCAACTTGCTGCTTCCTTGGTATTTGCAACCAAATTAAACCGGTAGGCCCTGCAACCTGCAGGCCATGTTCACCACGTGCATCCGCTCACAAGCTCCACTAACTGGCGACCATAACCATAAGTCAGCACTCCAAACCCTGCCCCTGACTGCAAATTAAATAAGTGTATAAGATCCATTAGGCCAGTGGAATAAAAGCTTCCCATTAATAATAATTTCATGATGAATATGAACTACCATGCCATGGAAGACCACTTCAGAAAGCTTTCTGTTTCTCCCTGCCTCGCTAATGGCTATCTTCAATATTCGGCTCTGCCCCCTTCAAACAGATGCTAAGACACAGAATGGCAGACACAGATGTCCTTGAGCCAACAAAGTGCCTACATCCAATGCTCTACAGCTAAAGTATTAAAAGAAAAGGAAACACTTCCTCACGCCCTCCTAAAGAATTAACAAAAAAGGGGATAAAACATAATACAATCTGGCAAATACATATCCCTAACCTTGCAAGTGACAAAAGAGAAAAAAAAAAACTGTAACGTAATGCCACCATACCTTACCACTATTAACCCAAGGCCTACCTGTACCCTTAAGTACCTACAGGTTGTCAAGGACGTAGTACTTGCTATAGCAAGTTCATGCCAAAAATGTGATTCCTACACGAGTTACACTTGCCTAAAACCCTTTAAGCCCCTCCCTACCCTTATCTCATTTCCTCTCAATCATCCCTCATTCCCATTTAACCGTATTCTCTCAACATCCTCTTAATGCCTGCTACTATATTTATCTATCCCCACTTGAAGATGTCCCTGGACAAATCAGTCTGTTACCAAACCTCATTTATATCATACATATATGTTATATATGTTTCTGATTATGCTAAGATTTTGTAAAGAAATCAAGCACTGATACAACTGAATCTTTCTACAGTACATGTTTCTGACATCAAAAATCTAAAATAAAAATATTACAGAAAACTAATGGCATGACAGAGATTGAGATAGGCTGGGATCTGATATCAGTGCTAGAGCATCCAGTAAAGGAGGTGACAATGAGGCATTAATGTCACCTGCTAGACATAAAGACATGTATGTCATGCAGTATATAGACCAAGGACAGAGACTGGGCTATGCAAAGCTGCATTCATGCTCACAGCAGTAGCTACTTTATTAGGTGTCCTGTGCGATTTCCAGAACTAGCATCCCCCTCAAAATGTGAGTTGACGAGCTTCCCCCAACAAAAAAAGATCTTTCCAAATATGAAGACAAAAACAAAACCTGTTTGTAACAAATGAAAGAAGCAACCTGTCACTGTCAAGTTACCATACACAGAGTATATCAACACTTCAATTGTAATTGGCAATGCAGTGCATTCATTTCTGAAGCAGCAATGTTTTCTCAGCTTCAAAAATAAATTCTGGATCTGCAGTACTACACTTTCTGCACCTACTAGTTGCACCCCTTAACAGTTCATACTTGGGGCAGCTGACACCTTTACCCCACCCTAGTAATTTATTTTATTTATTTTTATTTTATTTAACATTTGTTGACCGGGAAAGTCCGACTAGGTTCCACAGATCCTGTTTTCAGCGGAGGCCCGGGGAGAAATGCTCCAGAAGCATGTTTTTAGATGTAATTGCATGTAATTGCTCTGCTCATGCTATGACATGTAATTCACATTTGTAAGAAGTATATATACATGCAAAGGAGGAGAGCAGGTCCTTGTTTCTGCAAGTGCAGGGATTCTTGGCCAGAAGGTACTCTTCAGAAAAAAGATAAGCACAATCAAGCAAACAAACAAAATAACAAGCATAATTCCATCTTTTAAACATAATACACTGAGCTGTCTTGAAAATACTAGGTGTTCATTCCATTAGTGATTTATTTTTTATTTCAAATATTGTCTACATTGCCTCCAAGTGTTGCTTAAGTATAAAGAAAAATGCAAACTACAGATAACGAGGATCAGGAGAATCAAAAACTGTCAACTATGAAACAATAAACTGTGTCATATGTGCCCTCTTATTTGAGATTCAGGAATCAAATCTGAGCTAACAAGTTGCTTCATGCGTATCATATGTGCCCTTTTACAATATATGCTTGTTAGATTTATCAAAATGTTGATCAGTTATATTAGGAAAGAAAAATAATTCAATATATGCTACTGCCAATTAATCATGTAATAGCAGTTGACTGCTAATTTGTTTGTGTCTTTCGGCTTTTCCCGGTTAGGGGTCGCCACAGCGGAACTTCGGTCCGCTAATGATTGGTAGTGGATTTTTACGTACCGGGTTACCAGCTCTGACGCACAACCTTCAACGAAGGCACACCCCATTCACGTATGCCTCCACACAGAAGACGCTCTAGCTGAGAATCGAATGGGACAACATCTTGCTATGAGACGACAACGCTACTGCAGCACCACCACCGCGGTTCAATGGATTATTTTTTTAATCATTCTGTGTACAGTGCAATGAATATATTTGAAATGTCTTAGTTTGAAAGGTTATAACTTGGTGAATCTACTTTATGCACTTCTGCTTATATAATCTAACCTGTTAAGAAAGAAAATACTTGAATGGATGCATTCACTTTGAAGTCATAATCAATGTAAAAACAAAATGCAAAAATGTTTGCCGTATTTTACTAAATAAAAGCAAGTAAAAGTATTTTACTCTGGAATAAGTATTAAAATAGTTAATCCATGTGTCCAACACTGTGTTTGCAGAGCAGGACTCAGTTTGCAGCTTATCTAGTATAGATGGCAGTGTTAAAGTAATGCATTGGAAAGCATTATTGGATATAACATTTGTATTACAGCCACCCAATCAATGAAGATTAGAAGTGACATTTTATAGCATGCTTTGGTGTAAATACACTTGTTTTTGATTACATTGTAATTGTGTTAGCTCTTGAAATGGTGTTTATGTATGTGTAAGAATTGAACTAACTCTGGGGTTGTATATTGTCTACCTCCATTTCATTCATACTGACACATGTTGAATGAGAAATTTTACTCAATGGCTGAATGTAATAACAAAAATATATTCAGCATGGAGAATAAACATAAAGCACTTGTTACTCATTTATGTACTTTCAGCTTTCATAGATACTCCCCAGGATTTACTAATCTTCCGTGTAAGACTAGATTAGTCTTACACGGAAACACCAATCTAAGAGTCTGATGGCAGCGTGCCATGCATATTAAAGAGGGCACGCTGCATTAACTCTAAAGCTTACACGGAGCGTGGACGAGTGTAGTGGGCATGTCAGACTGCCGAACAATCCAAAAATCCACGCCCCTGCAATGACAAAACTTGATAAATGTCGAGTTACATGAGCGAGTCCGCTCACATGTGTACATTGTAACACTACACTCCCCCATATGTTAAACCTCGTACAAATTTAAAAATTAAAATACATTTTTTTTGTTTTATTTCTGATATAGCTGCCCGTATTTGTGTGTAGGTACAATTTGACAAAGGAAGAATCACATGTGTTGAGGGAGTTACAAGAAAATGTGGACATTCGAATTATGAAACCGGACAAGGGGGGAGGGGTGGTATTGTACCCCACCCAACAATATAGGAACAAGATTAATGTGATTCTATCGCAGTCCGGAAAGTATAGAGTATCCTCAGTGAATGAGGTCAATATTGGGTATCGCAAAATAGACCTGCATTTGGAGGATCTATTGATGGATGGTAGGATAGACAACAACCTATACAGCTTTCTCAAGGTGAAACATCCCATCATTAGTACCATTGTAGGCATCCCCAAAGTCCATAAAGACCTAAGTGACCCCCCTTTCAGACCTATAATTTCTGGGAGCCAGTCTAAGACCATTCCTTTTGGTAAGGTCATTGACAAATGGCTGAAACCTATAGTCAAGAAAATTCCACATTTGGTAGTAGATTCATGGGACTTTTTAGGTAGGTTGATACCAGGACTAGCTGATGGGGTAAAATGGTTAGTAACCATTGATGTGGTAGATTTGTTTTCAAATATACCTAGAGAAGAAGGTTTGCAGAGACTACAGGAGAGTATTATGTGGTCTAAATTAATTCCGGGGGAAAAAACTTTACTTATATTGGGATTCATGGAATTGGTATTGGCACACAATTATATTTGGTATGAAGGTGAATACCACAAACAGGAGAAGGGGGTGGCTATGGGGGCGGCGTGTGCCCCCATTTATGCCAACCTGGTAGTATTTGATTGGGAAAAGGAATATGTCCTCAATACCCATTGGAACCAACACATTTCTGGGTATTTTCGTTTTTTGGACGACATTTTTATTTTGTGGAAGGGGGACCTCAACCAATTGGATAAGTTTCATGAATACTTGAATTCATGTAGTGAGCATTTTAAGTTCACAATGGTTAAACATCAGGAGACAATACCCTATCTGGATGTACAAATAAGTTTAAAGGAAGGAAAATTCAAGTCCAATATCTTCCGGAAGGAAACATTCAGTAATTCCTACCTACACTACTCGAGTAATCACCCCTGGGCCCAAAAAAGGAATATTATAAAGGGTCAGTGTATTCGGGTGGCTAGGATGACATCTGAAAGGGAAGATGTGGAACAAGAATTTGCAAAAATAGTCATGTTTTTTAAGGAAAGGGGGTATCCGATGGACATGATAGAAGACATCACTGGATACGTCAATAAACAGTGGGGTATTAAGTATAAACCCTTGATAGGGGTGGGTCTTGTTAATCAATCGAAAGAGGATGGAGTCAGTGGTGACCAAGAGGAAACCTTTAGTAAATATGGTATGGCATGTGTATTGCAACACAATAACTTTAGTGGAGAGGTCAAGAAAATCATTCAACACAATTGGAATATGTTGAGAGTGGATGATAGGATGTATAAAATCGTGGGAGAAGTGCCCCACTTTGTATATAGAAGGGGGAATAACATGAAGGGGTTATTGGAAAGGAAAGTTGAAAAGTTTAATGACACAGAAGGGAGATTAGGTACCACAATGTGTGGCACCTGTAATCAATGTAGGTACATTGTAGGAACAAATGCAGTTGTGTTGTCTAATTATAACAAAACTAGAATACAATATCAGAGAGGGAACTGTAGAACTACTAATTTAGTTTATTTGGCCACCTGTAATGACTGCCCATGTTTTTATGTGGGGATGACCACCCGCTGTTTAAGGAATAGGATTTACGACCACATGTATAGTGTTAAGAAAGAAGACAGCAATAATGCACTATCGAAGCATTTGATGGATAGTGCAACTTGTTCAGGATTTAAATTTGGAATATTGGAGGTCGTAAAAAGGAACACAAGGGGTGGGGATATAAAATTGAAAGTGAGTGATAAGGAAATCAGGTGGCAAATTAAATTAAATGCATCTGTTTATCCTGGAATAAATGAACAGATATCTATTAAGCCTATTTTAGATGCTATGTACAAGTGACACAAGCTGTAAAAGAAATGTACTTTTTTTTAACTTATTTTTTTAAAGTCTGTATTCATGATCCATATATATAAAAAATCTATTTGGTGTTTAGAATTATAAGTCACATTTTTATGGGTAGGAGCTGTATAACCAATATTTTTAATATTTTATATATGAATTATATATGGTTATTTAAGATGTAAACTTATATGAAGGAATTATATTAGGCACTAGCACTTTAAAACCAATTATATAATTAAATGGAAGACTGTCAGGTGATGTAAAATGTTGGTTTAAAAGGAGAACGGTTAGTTCATTAGACAGTTCTGATGAAGTCTTCACTTGATGAAAGCGCTCAACTGTTTTTATTGTGTGAAAATAAAATACGTTTTTATTGGGATTTTCGTAGTGCTGGTGCTTTGAGAGAACATTTTGGAACAGTTTGTGTGGATTGGCTTTGATTACTAGTTGTTCGCTGTTCCAGTTACTTGTTTTTTTACACAGAAGAGGATAATAAGAAAAATATATGCAAATTAAGCAAAATACCGATAGCATAGTGGTTAGAGCCTTTACACAAAAGAAGCCATTCCCGGTTCGAGTCCCACTACTGTACATTGCATTTTCTGTTGGAAATCTGTATACAAAAATATTTCCTGAAATTTATCATGTATAAGTTTTTTTAAAAAGCATTCAAATGTTATATGTAGTAGTGAATTAATTATATATATATCTATATATATGAAGGCGAAATGGTTATGCATTCTGAGGCATGAGTAACTTATTTTAAGCAATATAAAGCACTGCTAAGCACATTTTAGCAGTATTTAGCATATTTAAAACCAATTACTCATAGCTGAGCACCGCATTAACAAGCACAATGTCTTTGTGCATAGCTGCGCACTGCGCTAACCAGCGCAACCTCGGGCAACGTTGGGCAAAGTTGGGCAAAGTTGAGCAAAGTCAGCTAAACACAGCCACACCTCCTTTACTGTACTTAACCATTCAGGTCTGGCCAGTAGGAAAATAAAAAGCAGTGACAGGGCTCGAACTCAGGATACTGTGCACTATATTCACAGTACATAACCACTAAGCCATGACAGCATTTCATTACCATGCACTTTCAACAGACACATATCTATCAAAGGAATATTAAACATTGCCAACATCAGCTAAGCAGGTGTGCCTACAGCTGAGTCTTTTCAAAACTGGCCAATCACAACTAAGTGCAGGTTGGGAGGGTGGCCTAATGGTTAAGGTGTTTGCCTTACAAACACAAGGTGCAAGGTTTGAGTCTCACAAGGGATAATTGGCTAAGCTTAAAAATGGCTCGCAAGGGCAGTTAGCTTAGTACTAATCTATGAACCTATGAATCTATGAACCTAAATGAGGCATATTTAAGCTGCACAGGTGTGAATACTTGCCATAACTGGTTGTAGCTCCCTTCTGCAGTCAGCATGGTTGGTGTTGGAGAAGGCACTCGATTTTGAGCGCAACGCTGGGACATTGAGGAGTCCAAAGTAATGGTTTGGCTTCTTGTCCACAATCATGAGGAAAGACTTCTGCAGGGCCAGTACCAGGGCACCCAATATAAAATAGAGGCCTGGAACAGTCTTGCTCATTATCTCACCAGTGCCACTGGCATTCCCCGGACTGGTGAGCAGGTCAGGCACCATTATTCTGACCTGAAGCGATGTAAGGAGGATCAACTGGACCAGTGGATCCAGGAATCCTGTGCGATGCCTAATGCCCCAGTACTGAGTAAGTAGCCATTGTATTAAGTAGTTAAGAATTGCTATGCTTGTCTATACTATGGTTAGGTATGTCTCAATATCACTGCATTTACTTCACAGCTGCAGGTTTCCAGGCTATGAATCAGCAAGTCCATGAAGATAGGTTGCAAAGGCTGTGTCACCAGGCAGGTTAGTAATTATTCTGCATGTACTGTTATATAAAATAAATGAGAGAGCCTTCAAAAAAGTGTTTTAACCCAATAAATAAAGGTGTAATAATCCTTTAATAAATGTATAATCCCTGGAGTGCTTCTGTGTCATTTTCTTTGATATGTTTTTGTACTGTTGCATTTTACAAATAGTACTGTTGTTTTAAGCAATGTTAACCCACACTTGGGTAGGCCCATATAACGTGGATGAAGGGAATGCCAGTTGCTTTTATGCATATTTACAGCCCTCAACTGTTGGTTCATGCCCAGCATGTACAGGTTAATCTGGCACATGAGTAGCTTGGTATTGTGTTCACCAGAAATGTCAGTGTGCTGCCAGAAATGTAGGGAGCTGTTAACATATAACTGATACTTTCACCTGAACATATCTAGATAATTATATGAAAGTAGAGCTGTCAGTGTACCATCTTAGCAGTAGTGTGTGTGAGCAACTCTCAAAATATGTAGCAGTAACATCTGCATATTGGACAGTTTGTATGTAAGATACAGCTCATGTATATAATGATCTAGCAAAATCCAATTGCACAATATAAGAACATTGGGTAGTGTAATAATACATGTAAGGGAAATATAACTGCAGTTAACAGGAATGTAGTGAAAATTAGAAGGCTATATAAGTTGTTAATTGAGCTATCCTTTTCCACCCTACTGTATGTGCATAAAAGATGCAATTCCACACCTCATTCGGTATGTCTAATCTCAAAACATTTGTTGGGACATATGTCCTATTGGTTTATAAATATTTGCATTTATTTCTATGCATATGCCCTGTTAAAATACCACAATATTGGTGGCCTTTTGCCATCAATTCAACCTGCATGCTGTTGTAATGTCCACTATTGTTCTATACATGCATATGTTATGCTTGCTTTTCAACTGTTGAAAATCTGGTGTGTTGGGTTAATGGGAATACTTCTGCATGCTGTTATAACTAACTGGGAATGCTGTTGACTGTTACTAACCCATATCTTTATTATACCCTTCAAAACATAGTTTGTATGGGAAGGCCGGTCCCAGCGGACCCACCTATCCCACCTCAGCTGGCTATGGCACCTGGCACCAGCAGGTTCGGTGCCCAGCCTGGGACCTCCTCCTCCATGGGCCCTGTGCATTGCAGGGGATGGGGCTTGGCCCCCCCGTGCAAGCGTGGGCGGAGGAGGGCCACTTATCACCCTTCGAATGGTCCGGGCTGTGGTGTGTAGAGAGATTGAATGTTCTGTTGCAGAACCTCTACGCTAGCTTGAGGCACGAGTGGCACAACTCCCAAGTCAGCCTGCCCCTCCTCCGCAGCCCCCAGCACAGCCACCCTCTGGGCTGTGAAGGTGTAGTGGTGACTGCCCATGGGTGGAGACCTCAGTCCCACTGTTTCCATCTGTGGGCTCATGGGCTTGCGATTTCCAAACATCCCTCCCCATCAAAGATGTTCATATACTGCCCTGTATGCATCTTGTTTGTCTTGTCTGTTTACCTCCCCAACCTACCTCCCCAAATATACCTACTCCCCCTACCCCACATTCCACTCTCACTTGAAAAAAAAGGACAATCTGCTCCCAAAAAAAAATATTATGCCCCATACATAGCTGCCCATTTTGCACACATGTCCACTGGACACATAAAATGTAATTTAATTGGCATTACAACATACTTTGTTGTCCTCACCCCTCTCTCAGGGGTTGAAGGTTTCATATCTACCTCCAAATTTATTCCATATGCACAGCTGTTGCTGTTAAACAAATGGGCAGCTATGGACCTTCCCTACACCCATCCTGCACATCCTGAGCTACTTTCCATACTGTCTTTCCCTCTTTGTGCCCCTTTGTCACCACTTTCCTATCTCTCCATTTTTCTTTTCATTCAAAGAAATGAGCACGGGGGTTAGCGGGAATAAGCACTATTAAGCAGTAGTTAGAGGGTTTGCGAGAGTGTGCGCTTGTTTGTGCTTAGCTAAGCATTGCTAAGCATCGTGCAAACCCACGCAAGCCTGCTTACAACTGCCTAAGAGTGCCTTAGTCACTCTAATAAACTGAAACACAACCAGACATGTAAACAAAAACCAGGCTGTAGTCCCTCGACCTGAACGTAGCTCCAATGACCAACCCAGAAGAAAACTCGTCTTACAAACAAAATACAAAATGCGAAATGCAAATGCAAAGCTTGACTTTGCGCTTTTACCTTTATTAATACTTACAAAGGCTTCATCAGAATCACTCTGTATGTGAGGGCCCTTGTTCTGCTCAGGAGCAAAATATAACACCTCTGTCAGTCTTGAACCCCGGACCTTGTACACACTACACAACATGAAGTACCTCTAAGCCACTGTAGATATACAACAAGCTGGTGCTGAAATAAATATATCATGCATCCGAATGAGTGAATGTAAAGAAAAAATAGGAATGCCATACCACACAACTTGTTCTGTGGATCTTTACCAACAGTTGTTGTGGGATTACATTACATGACTGTGATAAGAGAAACAGCTATTCTAGCAGGAAATAATGTTGCACCATCACTTTACAACCCCACACAGTTTCACAGCAGGGCAAACACTGGAATATCTATTTAGGCTAGAGGCCATACCTCCCAAATGTCCCTAATTTTCAGGGATGTCCCTGATTTTGACACAAATTTTAGCTGTGTCCCTCTGAATCCCTCCTAAAACTACTGACTTTGGCCAGAAAGGTGGTGAATTACACTTAATGAATAATGACAATAATTAATAGTTAGACACTTGTTTTACTTCAGAAAAGGTGTATTGATTCATATGCTCTGATTCTCTCAATGTTTCAACTTAATGGCACTAATATTTTAAAGGTGTCCCTGCCTTTTTCTTTACTTTTCCCTGAGTCTGTTCAAATATGTACCTGAGTGTTTGAGAGGCCTGGCAGAGGCAGAAACACAGAGGCATATCAGTCTTTCTGCTGTTACACACTGTGCAAATAGCTTTGGAAGGAGTTTTGGAAGCATACCCTTATGTAGGAATACAACACTGGAATACAAATGGATGTAGCCATGTACTGATAGCAACCAACTGTAACAATGCCATTGCTCTATTGCTGAAAAGACCTGTGTGGTGCACAGACAAAAAATAACAAGCTATTCTCTGGCTACCACGTGGATAGGTCCACAGTTGGGAGTCATGCAGACAGACTACTTGAATTGATAAACTAATATGTACACAGCAACCCTGTAAGTCCAGCAAGATAAAATCCACACAATAATACTTACGCTGTCTGTACTTCTTCACCCCTACCCAAATGTAGAATACCTGTGTGTGCAGGGTCTACCAAGGATGTATGTAAGCATACTCACAGTACTGAAATGTGTCCAGTTTTTCTGTGCAGCTTGTGCTAATGTCAACACTAAAAAAGCACAAACCATTTAGAACTGAGTAAATGAATATTCACAGTATAGCAGTTCACAAGCAATTCTTGTGCCAAAGGAATACATCTCAATAACTAGCTTTGTATGGCAGTTAATTGTAAAAGTAGAAAAGAAAGTACATCTTTCCATGTATCTTGGGGTAGCATTTTGAGGGGTGAGTACATTTCTACACTGACAATTGGGTACTGGAAGCAGCAACATTAGGTCTGAGTACAAAATGTAAATCTATGGCTACACCCTTGGCTTTTGATATAAGAACTATACCAACCTTCTGTCTTAAACAATGATGTCCACAGCAAACAAAGATGATCTCCATCTTGGAAAACTGAAAGGGCCATGCCTACCTGAGTTAGCAATTTATAGTGCTGGGTTGCTATGACAGTGATTACTGCAATTACTACACAGCAGGCTGCATGCAATTAGCAAATGGTGGCCACTAATTGGTGCAGAGGCCATCACATGCTCATGTACAAATACCTACAAAATCAGGCTGCAATCTCTGCCAACAAACTCGATCACTCTATTGCAGAGACTGACAGAGAGAGAGATAGAGAGAGACAGAGAGAGAGAGAGACAGAGAAAAGAAAAAAGAAAAAGAAATATTACCAAATCATACAAAGGAAAGGTATGTGACACGTGTATTTAATGGCATGTAATAGATGTTATTGAAGAAAATAGTCTACATAATGTGAACCATTCATATGTGGCAGCAGTACTTATTTACGCATAGATGTTCTGCTTAACTACTGCTATGGACGATACAGTGTGTACCTGTGGGCAGTGGGACATACCTGTGAAATGTGTAGCTCAGCATTAAATGTCAAAGATCTGATCCATGTTATCTGTGTTCTGTACAGTAGTGTGGCCAATGGCTGTTGGGGGATTAGCGTTGACATTATATAAACATGGGTGTGACAGAACAACACATGCATGATAATCCTATTAAAGTGTAGCTTAGCACTGGCAACTGCTGTAGCAGTCTAGTATGCTAATCTAGCATTTGTAGCCATATATACCCCCCCAATGTTAGTGTGTGTTCATATGTGACACCTGTTTGTGTTGCAGCAAGGCCCAACAGTTCAGTTGTGAGTCCCAGGGACTTACAACAGTGAAGACCTTGTATGTGTATGCCACACACATATGGAGAAATATATATGTGCCATATATATTCACATCTGTATATGTGCATAGAGCAGGGGACATATTGCAACTGTTTGTGAAGGGTGGGGATATATATGTTGGTGAAGGTTAGTTTGCGCATATTTGTATGTAGGTTTTAGTGTGTGACAAACAAGACAGCATACAGTGCTGGTATATGACATGTGGTGGTTAAACACTGTGGGTGTTTTGTTCAGTTTGCAATGTTGAAGCCAGTGAGGCCTGCTAAAGCTACCTGGGCTGTGAACACCTTCATTGCATTTATCCCAAGACTGTGCGATTTTATTATATATATATACATATATATATATATATATATATATATATATATATATATATATATATATATATATATGTATATATGTTGTGTCTTTCGGCTTTTCCCGGTTAGGGGTCGCCACAGCAGAACTCCGGTCCGCTAATGATTGGCAGTAGATTTTTACATGCTGAGTTGCCAGCTCTGACGCACATCCTTCAATGAAGGTATGCCCATTCATGCATGTCTCCACACAGAAGACACTCTAGCTGAGAATCGAACAGGACAAAGTCTTACTGTGAGGTGACAACGCTACCGCAGCACCACCACCGCATATATATATATATATATATATATATATATATATATATATATATATAGTTATATATACTCATACACACCTACATCTACTTGTTGCAATAGATTCTCTGTACTGTTGACTGACTGTGATGGTCAATGTGTTTGTGAATACATCAAAGATATGTATCTGTGGGATAGCTTAGTTGGAAACTGCTTATGTCATGGTGTTATGGGTCCTTGCTTTGATCCTATCAAAAGCTGTGTATTCTGTTGCTAGGCAGAAAAAGTGCTATTGCATACAGTGTGATTAAGTCCCTTGGTTTTAACTAGGGTGTGTCATTGGAGGTTAAAGCACTACATCAATGATTATTGATTGGTACTGATGTTGAATCCAAATCCTGTGTGTACTGTAGTACTGCTTGAAGCTCTGGGCCTGTACAGCAAAGTATGGTGTATGTCCACATAGCTTGCATCCACTGTTTTGTGTGGTCCCTGTATTCATCACAGATTACATTTCTCAAGATTAAGGTTGTGTAAGTACTGACGCACAGTACTGTACAGTACACACTGAAAGCTTATATAGGTTGTCATATCTTTGTGTCCTGTAATTATGTCTGATGTGTGTGTGGGTATGTCTGTAACATGTCCTTTGACATATGTGTGGTAAAACATATAACTGAGCATCTAGCAACATTCATAGTGTACTACAGCAGTATGTGACCTATATTCCCAATTGTGCACATATTTTGGCCACGCGTTTGCCATTAACAAGTTATGAGGTATAATAGTAATACATTTACTGGACCATACACTCATTGTGATGGATGATATATTTCTTTACACATCAGCTTGATGTATATCTGCTGTGGCTAGGTGGTGCATTGTGTTGCATACAGTGCACCAGGTACTCTTGTATAGTCTTATATAGTGATTTTATTTTGTTGCTGTGCAGAACATGGTTTATTAGATAGAGAGTGAGCCAGGCACTTCCAAGCAGTTGTGGGGTGAGCAGTGATAAGTGGCAGTTAAAGTATTTCACTCTCGGTTAGCTAATACGTTGCTATATATGGCAGTTCAATGATATCTGTACTGTATAATGTTAAATGTGCCATATGACTTGCTCAGACATATTTTCATATTTATGTCTTCCAGGGATCATGGCGCATCGCAGGAACCCCAGTTACAGTAGTGCTGAAGATGATATAATTACTACCAGTATGATTCAGCACTACAGTCTCATGTTCTCACGAACCAGCCAGGACCAGCAGGAGTGTACTGCAATGTGGCAAGATGTTGTCTGCAGGGTAAATGAGGTAGGCCTGCATAACCGGACATATGAGCAGGTACGCCACCACTGCAGTGATCTTCTCAGACATGTCCGTCAGCATGCTGCTGATATGCGGAGACAACAGCTTGCAACAGGAGGTGGTGTTAATATCCATCTCCCCCTCACCAAAGTGGAGGAACTGCTCCTGAGCCTGGTGGCACCGGCCCAACAACAACAGCAGCAAACTTACACCATGATGGAGGTTGGAGCCACCCAGCAAGCACACATGGAACATGTAGGTAACATGGCATATCTGTAGGCTACTGTTATCTGTATTGGTAGATCATGCATATGTGAGATGTGGAGTGTGTCGTTAAAAGATGTAGAGCCTGTTGTTGTGCAATACTGATCATTTGGAATATAATTTTAGCCCTGTGAATGTAAACTGTTATTGTACTGTAAGATTGCAAACACACAGTAGCAAAGCCACAGTTGTGGCCACTGACAAATTGTCTCATCTCTATGTAGGTCCCTCTGGGGTGACATCAAGGCAGTGGACAGATGCTGGTGAGTGTGTTTTACATTTATTATTGTAAATAAAAAGTGCATGTCATAGTTAAAGTGTAGGCCATGTACACATGTAACACACCTATCCATAATGCATGCTGTGCATGTTTGGAGTAAGACCATGCACATCTCACTAATGTGATTAGCTGCCTCAAACACATGCAATACTCAGACCATCTCAAACAAATGTGGCTAGACTGTAGTGACCATTGGACAGGCACAAGTTGATACTCAACATGCACATAACATACACATCTATGTCATACACAGAGTATTTTAAACTGCTACACATAAAGGATTCCCAAACCCTCTGTAAAGATGCAGTCCAGTATCCAAAATCTCATCTACACATTACACATCATATACCTGAGTGGTAGAGGCCTATCATGGGGCATTCAAACACTCTGCAACACACTACACATTCATGTCAGGGAATGCTCCTTATTGGCCTCTTTACAAACTCATGTAACAACTGGTTGTGAAATGGTGAATGTAGCCAAGGTAGTACAGTTCTGGTACAGCATGAGTAGTGCTGGTTTGGGAAACATTTGTAGCCTTGAGTGACCACATGATGCTTCATGATGATGGCCTATGGTACTATACCCCATCCAGTTATTGTACCCACAGTACTACACATAGCTTTCATTGCTATACACCTTAATGTTGTATGTGTGCACATCTATGCACCTCTAAACAATATGCATACCAATCACCATTTGCACAACTGACACATATATGTCTTGTGATGCTATTGAGTGGCTAGGTCATATGACACACATTGGGTATGTGTAGTGTTTAAATATGCAGTTGTGTTTTAGCATGCCATGTCATGGATGACACTGGCATGTCCACAATATGATCTACACTCACCATAAGTACCGTACACTGGGTATGCCGCCGAATGGTATTCCATCAATTATCCATGCACCACTGATGTTGTGTGAATACTCATCATGCATGTGCTAAAATGTGTCTACAATTATTTGCTAAAGACACAGAGGCTGTAATCAGCATTGGATACCTATCTGACACACAGATACACATCCAGCCATGGTATGTACACCTGTGAGTTATGGTGCACAGTACATTACAGAGTTTTGAATACCTGCACAGCAATGTTGTGTCTATGTATGCATTGTGTTCCAGGGGGAGGCCCATCACCTAATAACAAAACACATGCATCAACGTCATGTATACTGTTAGTAACAAGGACTGTCTACACTTGCACTGCATGCTGTTGAGCAACACATGTCCTGCATGCTGACATGTGTGATATGACTGTTTTGCTTGTGATACTGCACCCCACCATCACCTGCAATTGTGTATCCTCTGAGATTGCTGGTGTTGTGTGTGTCTGCTTTAGGGAGGAGTGCATTTTTGTGTGTGTGCATGTGTGCATATGTGCATGTGTGCATGTGCGCATGTGCACATGTGCGCATGTGTGCATGTGTGCATGTGCGCATGTGGTCTGACATCATGTTCAGGTCTTAAAGTGTGATTCCTGTTTTCCTCTCACAGGTGCCGAGATGGGGCTGGTTCAGTACAGCAGGGAACCTGATGTCACTGAGACAGACAGTGATCATGAGGATAGGTGTGTTGAGGCACAGGCAGGTTTGTCAGGGTCTGTTGTTGGGCCACCAATTGACAGTACACAAGTCTCCACCCCATCCATGCACACAGTCATACTGACTGTTCATCCATCATCATCATTGCCCTTAGCTGAGGGACAGTGTATGGTTGGCACTGGCCAGGACAGTGTGGTATCTATGGCACATGTATCAGGACACAGCAGCCATAGCCAGATGTCTGGAATGGTACCACATAGGCAGATGCCCAGGGGTTCTAATCAGAGCACTGCTGGTCATCATGCCCCTGGCAGATGTGCCACATCTCTTTCTACCACATGCATGTTAAAGGCTGTCATGGAGGCACAGACATGAATGGAGTGGTACACCAGACAGGGACTAAGGGCCGAGAGGGCTCATAACACCTCTGTAAATGACAGTATCCATGACCTAGCAGGTGCCATACGTAATTACACTGAGTTCATTGATAAACGTTGGGGTGAGACATTGGATGTCCTCCACAATGTCATGTCCATGTGTCAGGACAGTGCAGGACAGTTGAGACATTGACATGGACGTATGCCAGCAACATCAGTAGCTGGAGGTTGCTGTGGACATCCAGCGAGTCACAGAAGCTCCCGTAGTGCCAGTACCAGCCCAAGCAATGTTGGGGGGCTGTCCATAGACTGTCCTAGAAGACCATATGCACGTGGCTCTGGCCAGTCCCAGCAGGGACCTGGATCCAGTGGACATATGTCAACCTCTTCGGATAGTACCCAGTCTGGATTAGTACCTGATACTGTCTGTAGCACCCCTGCAAGGCACAGGTTCCATATCTGTGGCCAGAGACGGTGATCTGTAAAGCCTGCCAGGTACAGTCTGTAGCTGTCTCACAAATCCCTGTATATGGCAGCCACATGGTGGAACTGTGTGCATGCAGACACACACACATAAACCAGAAACCTAGGGCAAACACATACCCGCACACATTACATCAACATTGGCCCATAACAGTACTCATGGCCCTCACACACACACTCACACACACATGTCAATTGTATGGCTCAGTGTAGGCCTCTGGCAAACCAACAACACACCCTGTGCATATGATGAAACCTGTGCCACCTCTTGTCATCTGTAACATCGATGCAGGAACAGGCTAACATGGTGTTGATGCACAGGGTGACTTTAATAAAGTATAGCAATGGTTGAATGTGTAGCATGTTGTCAGCAGTAAAGTGTAATGATATCCTTATAGGTGTAGCTGAGCAGGCATGATGCATTAAAGCTGTAATTAGCAATATTGTATTGTTTCCACCAGTGTTTATTCCAATTGTGTTTTGTTTGCCCATGTGCCACTTGGCTGATGTGTGTAGTTGTGTCAGCATGTGCTATACAGTGGACAGTAAGTATGCGGTGTGTGCAGCACAGATTTGCAGGTGTACATTTGTGAACATGGTGGAGGTGTACTGTCTGCATGTACGTGCATATTGGACACATGGGCAGGGTGACATGCCCTGTATTGGCCAGTGTTAACACTCCATACTTTCTATTGGTGGCCAGTATGCATTGTACTACACGCATTTTGAAACTTGAGTATGCATGTGTGTGTGTATGACATGGGTTGACAATGTGCTGTGGGTGATACTGTTGTTGCTATCTGTCATTGGTTTGCAATACTAAGGTTAACACTGTCCCAGCTGCATAATCCTTTATTAATGCACATTGTTCACCTACAGGGTTGCATGGACCGTGCTATCAGAAACACAATAAATTCTCACTTATACAGTAAAAGTGCATTAGTATCATGGACCCCTGCCATAAACTAAATATATAATAGAAGGTGTGAAATTGTACCAAAAAAGAGTTACATACCAAGAAGGGATAACCTCTCTGGTCAATATCATTGGGAAAATACAATCCCTCAATAAACATACAAGGCAAGCTTCAAAATACAAAATGGCAAGGATTCCAAAGACAACACTAAAGCTTTCTTCAGTGTTGTTCATAATCTACAGGGAAAATCTCAGATCGGGTCACAGTTAATGTAAATGGTCACAAAGTACACTTATCTGACTGACATTACCAATTCCTTGTCAGGCAGTTTGAATGCGGATTTCACCACCCTGTCATTACACAAGGGCCACATTTCCAGACCTGAAGAATGTAAAAACTGATGAGTCACAGACACTCTAGTTAAAACATCTCTTTAACAAAGTACAAACCACAGTGGCAATGGTACTGGACAGTGTCCCTGGCTGTGTCAAACACAAGCTGACATATGAAGTCACCACTCACCTAAACACTCTGTCCAGATGCAGCCTCTTTACAGGTTACATACTGGTGGAATGATACACGGTAATGATGTTCACAGTCCACAAGGGTTGAGCTACAATGTCTTCTTCTTCTTCTCCTTTTGGATGCTCCCATTAGGGGTCGCCACAGTACATAATTTCTTCCTGCCCTCTGCATCTTGTGCTGTCACACCATCCACCTCCATGTCCTCTCTCACCACAGCCATAAACCTCATCTTAGGCATTCCTCTTTTCCTGTTACCTGGTGGCTTCATCCTTAGCATCTATTTCACAATATACTCTGCATCCCTCCTCAGCACATGTACAAACCAACTTAACCCTGCCCATCTGGCATGGTCTACTAACCTTCAAACCTGGACTGACCCTCTAATATACTTATTCTTTTACCTGTCCACCCTCGTCACACCCAGTGCAAATGTTAACATAAATTGATTAAGGGTAGAACTACAACAGGTCCTGGAAACGCTCACCCTATAAGCTGGACCAATGTTATCTGGAAGGCTATGGAGCACAGCATTATGGCACTGCACCATACCCACTTAGGTTCTCTAAATGCCAGATCATGGCTCCTACACCTAGTAGACTTCAAGCCAGTCAAAAAGGCTGAGGTGAGGGAGGGGAGGTCAACACAGCCAAGCTATAGCTCACCAGCAATTCATACCCATCCCACATACTGGTATTATACATAACCTCAACAGACTGACCATAAACGATTGTTAAATGTTGGCTTGACAACTGACGCACAGATGTAGGACACACAGTAATATTTGCTGCCTCCATGTACTATTCTATGCCAGTAACAAGTGGTATTCACCTGCACTCAGTCCTGGGACCACTCCTGTTTGGCATATAGCTTTCTTAGGTACAAGCAAACACAGTAAGGATATGTCTGCCCACGTTTGATGACAATGCATACTGTGGGCTACACTTTATTCTCCAGATGACACACACATCCTCCAAAAGGGTATCATACAGACAGATACCTGGTGTCAAACTCATGCTGTAAAGCTATTAGCCAAAGAAAGAATAGTTATCCACTTTTAGAAAAAAAAGTATCCCCAGAGTACCACATAGG
This sequence comes from Protopterus annectens, assembly GCF_019279795.1. NCBI lineage: Eukaryota > Metazoa > Chordata > Ceratodontiformes > Protopteridae > Protopterus > Protopterus annectens. The sequence continues at coordinate 270,461,471 of NC_056730.1, read as the reverse complement.
TAGTAGCCCTCAAAATGTGGAATAAGTACTAATGTATAGTTATAATGTTAAGTCATCTCTCCTTTGATAATCACATTACCAAAGGGTTTTGTAAATCCCTCTGTGGAGCACATAAGCAATAAAGGGTTTGCATGCAGATCCACAGAGGTTGTTGCACACCTATAATGATTAGTCATCTTTGCCAGACTTTGCTTGCTTTGGAACAGGTTTCAAATATACCTCAAGCATAAACCCTCACTCACACTCTTCAATAGAAACCGTATTGAGTGGATGTGAAATGGAAGACGTAGCCCAGGGATCACTGCAGTGGCTAAGCTTGTCACAAGCATACAGAAGTGACCTAAGGTCTGGAAAGCACCAGCACGCTCTGGCAAAGATAACAGATGTGTTCATGGAGAAAGCAGAGTACCCACCTATGAAATACTTGAGGTCACATGTATGTATATGGATTTGCCCCACAGCTACCTTACATGTGTAATGCACATACAGTTGTCATTGTGATATGTTATACACTAGAAAAATCAAAACCCACTCCACCTTGGCTAACGGTGTCACACACCAGGAGCACACACACAGTCAGCAAGTGCAGAACTCAAACTCTTTCCTAACTACATTATGATACTACAGCAGCATGCATTTACACGATGCACTATACACTTTACTGGGATTTCATCTTTCCACAGGTATATTTGTAGGATGGTGACATCATCAGACTTGACAAAGATGAGTATACCACTTTTAAGGTGTGTGAGTAGTCTCCAAAAAGGTTGCTCCTCCCCGGGAGACACGCACACAGTTGGCAAGTGCAGGATTCAAACCCCTACTTAACTACATTATGATATTATAGTAGTACACATTTACACAACGTGCTATACACATTATTGGGCTTTCATTTTCCCACAGGTATATTTGTAGGATGGTGACATCATCAGACTTGACAAAGATGAGTATACCACTTTTAAGGTGTGTGAGTAGTCTCCAAAAAGGTTGCTCCTCCCCCGAGAGGCACACACACTCACACAGTCGGCAAGTGCAGAATTCGCACTTGTATGGGTGAAAGGCATTAATGGTGTGGTTTCAGTTTATCGTTTTGGCTCAATAAAGGACTGTATTTATCTGGTACCTCCTGCTTCGTTTTTCCAGACTTTGGTTTGTTTTTGGTTATCAGTACACTTTTGGTCTGGATTCTGCTCTATTTCGGTTTTATTGTGTATATTCAGCAGACCGAAGATGGAGACTACTCCGCTTCCTGATTTCAGGGGGCAGGACGATTTGGGCCTATCTCATAAGCTGATTGGTCAGCTTACGGAATTGATTGACCTTCTAATGCCCCTAAGCCAGTCTTTGTTACAGATGCATGGCGACACGAACAAACCCAGGACCTGCAGAACTGAAAGGTTTACCAAACATATTGATGGTGATATCCAAGAAGGAAGGGAGCTTATTGACGGTAGTAGGGACGCCTGCGACCTTGTGGATAGTAACGAAGGAACTTTCAACGCTTTACACACACCGAATATTTTTGGACACAATGATGAAAGAACAGAGATAAATGATGGCTTGGGGCATGCAGCAGGGAAGTCACCTATTCGGAATAGAAAAAATTCAGGTACTGTGATAAACACTTCTCAAGAAGAAATTAATGTGTGGTTAAAAACCAAATGTGTGTTTAAGCTAAACAGTAATAGGAATGGTGCTAACCAAAGCAACAATACCTATGCTGTTATGTTGGACAATTTATCCAAATTAATATATAAATACAGAAATTTAAATATTGAAAATGAATATTTAAGGGAATGTGTAAACAGGGAAATTGTCCCTAAGGAACTAAGGGTGTGGAAATTTCCCAATAATGTTGTGGCAGGGTCTGTGTTTCAAAAAGAATTGCTTACTGTATTTAATAACTGTGGTTTAGATGTTTTAAAACTAATGATTAGAGAAAATACTAGGCTTTTAGAAATTATACACAAAGACATTGAAGAAATTGACCAGTGCATTAAAAATGATTTAATGTTCACTATTCAGGAAGAGAAAGACACATATTTCAAGTTAAGAAAAGACATTGATTCTAAGTGTAGTGAAGTAATTAATAGAAAGCTTAAACAACTGGAAAGATATATCAAAGATTATAGTAATGAGGTTAGTTACCCCAAACCACCACATAAAAATAATAACTATATTGGTGGAAACAGGTTAAATGGTCCTTCTGAACAGAACAAAAGGGGATATGAGGGTCCCTGCCTAGAGAATGATTTTGGAAATGAGAATGAAAACTATGATGAAGAGTTTCCACCATTAAGGAGATCAGAAAGGCTTATGAACAAAAAGAGATCTCCACAACCAAATTTTCAATGGAGGGAGGAGGGAAGAGGAAGGTATTAATGGAAATCCAAACCCCCCACTGTACATAATGGTGAAATAGTTATTACAAATGGAATCAAAAATACTTTTAATAATTTTTTGATATATAACTTTAGTGGTATTGATATAAAGAAGGGGCACTTTGAACTGCTTTCCAAAGGGTTAACATTTATTCCCTATAAAAAGGGAGATATTGCTAAAACCCTAATGGATATAAAAATGTTTTTAAGGAAGGTGAATTTAAATATTGTCCTCCAAACCCCTATGAACAAGAATAATGGGGAACTGAGACGGAAAACTATCTATAACCCCCCCACTCCACCCTCAATTAAGAAATTTAGAAAAAATAGTAGAACAAGAAGTGAGGAGAGAACAATATAAAAATACTAGATACAAAGATAATTTAAGTAAAGAAGAAAAGAACTGTTTGTATGACATGAGAAACAACACTAAAATTCGGGTAATGAAGCCTGATAAAGGGGGAGGAGTGGTTATAATGGACAACATCCAATATGAAAGCAAAATGAATAGCATTTTATGGGAAGATGGAAAATACTCTTGTGTTTCAAAAAATGAAGTTAATATTGCATATGACAAAATTGACGTGGGTTTATTAGACATGGTACAAGAAGAACTAATTGATTTTAGTACCTATAGATTTTTTATACCACTCACTTCAGTTTCCATATATTGAATTACATGTCAACCAAATAAGCAGCTTACCTCCGCTTGCTTATTTACTTATCAAGCAGTGTCCAACCGCTCACTTTTCTTTCCCAACTCATTGAATTGAACATCCAACACCAGAGGGGGAACAGAAGAGGGCAAGCCTACCCGTCTTCTCCACCCACCAGCCTGACCAGGCTTTTCCCCTTCTCTCCAACTAAAGTTCCAACAACTTAACCACAATCAAAAGGCATTAAGCCAAATATCATTCGGTGTACCCCATTCTGACTAACCAAACTGTATCCATGCGATCACCTCTGAAATACCTATCACATAAATAACAAAATCAGCCAGTTGTCTAAACAGCTGAAAGCAAACCACTGATCTCTTTCCAATGCTGAAGTAACAAACCATAACCTCATAACCTAGCATACCCACTGTATATGAGTGAAATACTGAGTTACCCAACTACCATACCAATAAAAGCTTCATAATGATTCTTGAGTCATCACCAGCCAACTAGACAACCAAACTTGAAACCATGCAGAGGCACTTAACTGATAAGCCCTTCCCCAAAGCCAAAATAATTAAGGTATAGCACACAACACCCTTAGCTTAAAAATCACCTCCTTAAATCACCAGTCCTCTGTTAACCTTCCAACCATAACTCCAGAATTATTCCCACCTCACCACCTTGCTAATGTTCCATAAAGACTGTAATGGGCTGCAATGCCACCTATAACCATGCCAATGGGAATAATTTCAAATATTGCTGTCACATGTTTGGAAAGCTAAAACAGGCTTGCAGTAACATGAGTTTACTGAAGAAATTCTGTCACTCCAAATCTTAATAATCTGACACAAATTGCCAGAAAACAATCATTTTATGAAAATTGGGCCAAAATATAAAACCAAAATTCAGACATCCTGGAAACTGTACAGTAGAAGTATACTCCTTTCCCCAAGCCCCTCATGAACTAGTTGCTGAAACTCACCTATGATGCGCAGCAACAAAGAACTCCTGCAACATATCATACCTGAAGGGTAATGATAGTACATTTTTATGCTCCTGATTAAGGTGCTGACAGCTTTAAAACACCTAACACCTGCTTAGCCTTAAACACCCCCCAAATTTCACTGCCTCTTAATAACAATCCTGGCTGGAACCCTAGCCACAGCATTCAGAACTAACCTTAACTCCCATGCTACCTATGTAGCTAGCAAGTAAGTAAAACATGGCCTACTTCTGGAAAACTCCAAAATCATCCCTTGCTTAACCATCTATCACCTACATAAACAAAGCACGCCATTCCCTAAATATTCCAAACACACCCTCATGCCTGCAATGCCTCTTAAAAAAACCCAACCTACAAAATTCACTCAAGCATAAATTAAATGTTTTTTGTGGTACTTCCTCTAAACCCTAACCTAGTATGTAACCTTACCAATACCTACTTGAGGGACAGATTTTTCACCATGGAAATACCTTGTCTTATGAACAATTTCAGCTTTCTATCACCAGAGCACATCATGAGCCATCTGCCAACACAGTAAACTGGATGGGTGACTCTAAATGCACCCCAAGAGTTACACCGAATTCTGACATGGCTAACTGCATACTTACCAAATTAGAATTACCTGAAACCTCATCATCCACCACTCCAGTGGCCAAAACAATTCCATTGCAGCTGCTCTGCAAAAGAAAAGACAATTGCAAGCTCTGGGCATTCACAACCAAAACTTCTTAACTGTAGACGCTGCCATGGGTCCACCTTGCTCAACTGCACAGCCTCTACCCTGCCCTGCATCCCCTATTCTCAAGAACCCAGAGCCACCTTATTCCCCAGTAAAACATTTGCCACCAGCGATGGAATGTAATGCAGAAAACAGCTTTATGACCCAGACAGCAGCAACTGCAGAGATAGGAATACCTGAATGACTTTGTGACTTCTGTCCAAAATTCCCAAAATGCACTGTATGGGTCAGCTTAACTTAATGCTCTGGCCCTACCACAAAACAATCTTAGGAGCCTTTCTGTAGCAAGTACTACACAGACAACCCTGCACACTTACTTACCTGAATTAACATACTAAACAAAGTACCTATTTCTGTGGCAGTAGTGAAAAACTTTGGCAGCGTCTCATGCCTGCTTTAATCTACAAAGGCTCTAACCACAACATGTACACAGCAATAAAGTTATGGTGCTTAAAACAGGTAACACACCTCTTGAATGAGCACCCCATAAACCCCTAAAGTTCACCTTTCAATTCGGCCCCTTCATCCCTACAAACTCTGTGACCCACTCCAATTAAAGCTGGCAATTAACCCATTACCTGTGTCTATGCAGCAAACACACAATATACCTAGCCTATCCTCTACCACCCAAAGCAGTAAGTTAGCTCTCCAGCCTGTAGACACAGGCCATCCTGATGTAACACTTAGCACATTCCACTTGCCACCCCAGGACCTTCAACAGAGACACTCTCAACCTACACTACTCAACCTCTGAGAACAAGAGATCTGGACAAAGCTATAAATAATGGAAGGACCAGGCCCCAAAATTAAAAATCACTTAAACATTGCACCTACAAACTTGATAGAATAACAGGTCCTGTATTATCATGATGTTCTGAAGGGTATAAGCCTTTACACTCAAGTGTCAGTCATTATTACCACTTCATGATGCTTTGATAGGCCACCATAGTTTCATGAAACAACAAACCAAAACATAGGTCACAATCTAGGCATACTTCAAAAACTGTGCCATTGGAGGGATATGCCTCATTGTATTATTTAGTCATTATCGGTCTTACAAAGCTATACTGGTCTTATGACATATATAGCTGGTCTGGCCAAACCCAACCTGTCACCCTAGCATGCATTTCCTGAAGGGTGAAAATTCAGAGCTCAAAATGTCTGTTCTCATAGAAATTAGCCAATAACCACCATTGGTGAGGACCGACCAACTATAAGGCAAATACCCAGATAATTCATAAATACCTTTCTTCTGTGAAAAACATATATTTGAGAGGTACATCCACCCAGCAGAATCCATAATCCCTCAAATCCATTTCTTGTAGGCTCACTGACTGTTGCCTGCTCTGCACTCTCATCCATGAGCTCATTGCACATCAGTTGGCAACTGGGACGCTCCACAGCAACAGCCTCCATTACCTGAGGCCATTTCAGGTCACTGCCCTCGACGCCCACTCTGTGCTTCCCCTACCTGCAAAAAGAAGGAAAACTGTAAATTCCTCAGCATACAAATAACCAAAACTTCTAATGACAACCTTAAGCCTGCCAGCTGTCTACCCTCTTCACTATATATTCTTTTACAGTGGCCCCATTCCCATCCCCAAGACAACATCAACTAAACACCTGTTAACTGTCATCTGAGACTCAGAGTTAATATAATGAGCCATTAAAGCATGAGACCTTTGTGCCCACTTGCTCCTCCTTATAATTAACCAAGGCAAAATAGTCATGCTGCACTGGCCAACAACATGAAAGACCTCCTCCATCCCTTTTTTACATACAAATGCTAATAATACCTCCCAACTTACCTGCCCAGGAACAAATCCAGAAACCATCATGGAAACCTCCAGGCTACTAACAGATGCATACTACCAAAAGTGACGGTTGCTGGAGTGCAAGAGCCACCTGAATCAATGCATCCATCACTGCCCAGCCCCCAAATCGCAGTGCCTGTACAATCCCCCAAAACATTCCACATATCTCATGGGGTAACACCAGTAAACTTTCAGAAGTAAATTTAACCCCTGCTGCATACTGCCAAGGCAACTCCTGGTTATCTCCTGAGGCCATCCAGTCAAACCCCCAAGAAAAAGCTGCCCCCATATATGAGAGTGAAAAACACACTAGCCATCCACACCTGAAAACAGGCAGAGTCAAAAATCCAAGCATGAGCCATCCTGGACAACCATGGTAAACTATTTTGTGTTTCTGCGTCCAAAGAATTATAACATGAGAGGTCACTACATCTCCCATACACGGGTGTTCTAGCTGATTAGGGACAAGTCCAAAAACAGTCAAGTTTAAAACCTCCAAACATCAGCACTAGCAACTTGAAACCCGACCAACATGAAGGGAATGGAAATTAATATAAATTAAAAATAAAGAAAGAAATAAAAAAAAACATGCTTCTGCTGAGGCAAGTAGCTCAATAACAAGGTTGCAACCAGTTCCCAGTTTTTCCCGCTCTTCCGGTCTGACTACTAACTCTAGGCATTCTGCAAAAATCACTATGATTGAGAGGTATGGAGGTGAATAATTGTATCACTTAACATGTGCCCCAACAACCATCAGCATAGTATTTTACTTATTTATTTATTTTTTAAATATATTCTCATCCTCCCCACCCATTCTTTGTTCAGCTCCATTTATAAAATATAGGTTTGTGAGTTCCATGGGAATGAAAGCAGTGATAATGCCTTTGATGTGGGGTCAAAAGCACGACAGCACTATCAGTATACTAACTGCCTTTGTGGGTGAAAGCCCAGCCAATTTTCTATGTGAAAAAGAAGACCCTAACTTGTACTAACCAACAATTTAACCATCCCAAACTTAGCAAGTTGATAGAGTAACAGGCTTTGCACAATTAACGGGCTATAAACTCCCCCACTCTGGTAACTAAAACTATTTTCTGACTTTCCCCTTGCTTCTACAACTGACAGAAGGGACCGGGTAATCATGCACAATTTTATCTAGAAAGGACAATCCTGCCTGCTTAAGTAATCTAATCTGTAGGCAGGACTCTGCTCTGTTAATCATCCTCCATACCTCTCAACCTCTTAATACAAGAAATCTGGACAAAGCCTAAAATAATGTGGAGACAAGCTAAGTGTAGAATAATAGGATTTGTGTTAGCATCATTTTATGGAGGACTGAAGTCTGAAACTCAAATATATAAGCCATTATTTGGCCATTATGTAATGCCTTCAGTCCTTCATGATTGCCAGAAACCACATATTTTATGAGAATAGACCAAAACATCTGAGGCAAACTCTGACATTCTGTGAAAATTTGAACAGTTGAGAGGTAAGAACCCCTTCCTCGACAGTTGGTCATGCTTGCATTTAAGTAACAGAAATAGTCAGAGCTGTAGCAGAGCATTGTAAAGAAGCCCCATGCACTTTGCCTCCCATCTAAACTACAAAATGCAAACACGGTCTGTGTATGCTGCCTAAATTGTACAAATGCCTTCCAGTAAAACCACTTACTGCTCTTAAATCCATAGTGCCATAATCCACAAATAATGCAGGCACAATAACCAGTTTTGCAGCCAAACAATTCATATAAAGTCAGACAGCTGTTACCATTGTCCCAGGCATACATGATGAAAGCCATCACTCAGCTGCCCCATAACCCAATTTTAAGATTACTCCATCTCATCAAACAGCTGAACCAGTGAAAAAAGCCAAAATACCAGAAAATTACCTCCCACGCTGTAATCGATCCTTACTATTGGGTGTTTTGGTAACCCATGAGCACCTGAAACTGCAAATTCCACTCTTTCTTTTATATATAAGATACAGCAAAAAGTCAGGATCAACTCACCAACTGAACAGCAAATCCAGACTGCTTCCTAATAGGAAGGCATGGTTCAACAACCCAAATGAACTGGAAAGCCAACCCAGCAGTGAAATAACTGTGAAAATCCACCAACTTGTTGCTTCCTTGGTATTTGCAACCAAATTAAACCGGGTAGGTCTCTGCAAACTGCAGGCCATGTTCACCACATGCATCCGGCCACAAGCCCTCCCACTAACTGGCTGCCATGACCATAAGTCAGCACTCCAAACCCCGCCTATGACTGCAAATTAAATATGTATAAGATCCATCAGGCCAGTGGAATAAAAGCTTCCCATTAATAATAATTTCATGATGAATATGAACTACCATGCCATGGAAGACCACTTCAGAAAGCTTGTTTCTCCCTGCCTCGCTAATGGCTATCTTCATTCGGCTCTGCCCCTTCAAACAGATGCTAAGACACAGAATGGCAGACACAGATGTCAAAGTGAGCCAACAGTGCCTACATCCAATGCTCTACAGCTAAAGCGGCTTAAAAGAAAAGGAAATACTTCCTCACGCCTCCTAAAGAATTAAAAAGGATAAACATACGCCAATCTGCGCAAATACATATCCCTAACCTTGCAAGTGACAAAAGAGAAAACTGTAACATAATGCCACCATACCTTACCACTATTAACTCCAAGGCCTACCTGTAAATTCTTCTAAGTACATACAGGTTGTCAGGACGAGTAATTTTGCTATAGCAAGCTCATGCTAAAAATGTGATTCCTACACGAAGTTACACTTGCCTAAAACCCTTTAAGCCCCCTCCCTACCCCATCTCATTTCCTCCTCAATCATCCCTCATTCCCATTTAACCGTATTCTCTCAACATCCTCTTTAATGCCTGCTACTATATTTATCTATCCCCACTTGAAGATGTCCTGGACAAATCGGGTTCGTTACCAAACCCTCACGGTATCACATATGTTATATATGTTTCTGATTATGCTATGATTTTGTAAAGAAATCACACTGATACAACTGAATCTTTCTACAGTACATGGTTCTGACATCGCAACTAAAAATAAAAATACACAGAAAAACTACAACACAGAGATTGAGGTAGGCTGGGATCTGATATCAGTAAAGAGCATCCAGTAAAGGAGTGACAATGAGTCATTAATGTCACCTGCCAGACATAAAGACATGTATGTCATGCAGTATATAGACCAAGCGACAGAGACTGGGCTATGCAAAGCTGCATTCATGCTCACATAGTAGCTACTTTATTAGGTGTCCTGTACATTTCCAGAACTAGCATCCCCAAAATTTGAGTTGAGGAGCTTCCACCAACAAAAAAATAAAACCTTCCCAAATATGAAGACAAAACAAAACCTGTTTGTAACAATGAAAGAAGCAACCTGTCACTGTCAGTCGCCTCATACACACAGAGTATACAACACTTCAATTGTAATTGGCAATGCAGTGCATTCATTTCTGAAGCTACAATGTTTTTCAGCTTCAAAAATAAATTCTGATCTGCAGTACTACACTTTCTGCACCTACTAGTTGCACCTTAACAGTTCATACTTGGGGCAGCTGGACACCTTTTACCCCACCCTCTAGTAATTTATTTTATTTATTTTTATTTTATTTAACATTTGTTGGACCGGAAAAGTCCACTAGGTTCCACAGATCCTGTTTTCAGCTGAGGCCCGGGAGAAATGCTCCAGAAGCATAAGTTTTTAGATGTAATTAGCATGTAATTGTTTGCTCATGCTATGACATGCAATTCACATTTGTAAGTATATATACATGCAAAGGAGGAGAGCAGGTCCTTGTTTCTCTGCAAGTGCAGGGATTCTTTGGCCAGAAGGTACTCTTCAGAAAAAGGATAAGCACAATCAAACAAACAAAATAACAAGCATAATTCCATCTTTTAAACATAATACACTGAGCTGTCTTTGAAAATACTAGGTGTTCATTCCATTAGTGATTTATTTTGGCTTCAAATATTGCCCTACATTGCCTCCAAGTGTTGCTTAAGTATAAAGAAATGCAAACTACAGATAACGGATCAGGAGAATCAAAAACTGGCTTCACCATGAAACAATAAACTGTGTCTTATGTGCCCTCTTATTTGAGATTCAGGAATCAAATCTGAGCTAACAAGTTGCCTAGCGCGATCATATTCGCCCTTTACAATATATGCTTGTTAGATTTATCAAAAATGTTGATCAGTTATAGGAAAGAAAAATAATTCAATATATGCTACTGCCAATTAATCATCATGTAATAGCAGCTGACTGCTAATTTGTTTGTGTTCCTTCGCTTTTCCCGTTAGGTCGCTTTTCTACAGCGAACTTCGGGTCCGCTAATGATTGGTAGTGGATTTTACGCATCGCCGTGCTCTGACGCTATCAACCTTCAACGGCTGCACACCCCATTCAATGTGATGCCTCCACACAGAAGACGCCTAGCTGAGAATCGAATGGGACAACATCTTGCTATGAGATCTAATAACGCTACTGTAAGCACCACCACCGCTGTTCAATAATGGATTATTTTTTTTAATCATTCTGTGTACAGTGCAATGGAATATATTTGAAATGTGGCCCGAAATGGAGCGTTACATTTGCAACTTTACCATGCACTTCTTGCTTATATAATCTAAACCTGTTAAGAAAGAAAATACTTGAATGGATGCATCTCACTTTGGGAAGTCATAATCAATGTAAAACAAAATGCAAAATGTCACGATTTTTACTAAATACAAGTAAAAGTATTTTACTCTGAATAAGTATTAAAATAGTTAATCCATGTGTCCACTGTGTTTGCAGAGCAGGACTCAGTTTGCAGCTTATCTAGTATAGATGGCAGTTAAAGTAATGCATTGTAAAGCATTATTGGATATAACATTTGCATTACAGCCACCCAATCAATGAAGATTAGAAGTGACATTTTATATATGCCAAAAATATTAACTTGTTTTTGATTACATTGTAATTGTGTTAGGCTCTGAAAATGGTGTTTATGCATGTGTAAGAATTGAAACTAACTCTGGGGTTGTATATTGTCTAATTTCCATTTCATCTATACTGACACATGTTGAATGAGAAATTTTACTCAATGGCTGAATGTAATAACAAAAATATATTCAGCATGGAGAATAAACATAAAGCACTTGTTACTCATTTATGTACTTCAGCTTCAGATAATCTCAGGATTTATTAATCTTCCGTAAGACTAGATTAGTCTTACACGGAAACACCAATCTAAGAGTCTGATGGCAGCGCACATGCATATTGGAAAGAGTACGCTGCATTAACTCTAAAGCTTAATGGAGCGTGGACGAGTGTAGTGGGTATGTCAGACTGCCTAACAATCCAAAAATCCACCGCAATGACAAAACTTGATAAATGTCGGAAGCTACATGATGCAGTCCGCCACATGTGTACATTGTAACACTACACTCCCCCATGTTAAACTCGTATTGTAAATTCTAAAAATTAAAATACATTTTTTTGCTCATTTCGATATAGCTGCCCGTGATTTGTGTGTGGTGGTACACCGACGCGAAGAATCGCTATGGTGGTTACAAGAAAATGTGGACATCTCAATTATGAACCGACATGGGGAGGGTGGCCAAAAATTCCCCACCCAACAATATAGGAACAAGATTTCACGATTCTATCGCAGTCCGAAAGTATAGAGTATCCTCATGAATGAGGTCAATATTGGTATCGCGAAAATAGACCTGCATTTGAGTGACCATTTACGGATGTGGTAGGATAGACAACAACCTATACAGCTTTCAAGGTGAAACATCCCATCATTAGTACTCCTACATTGTAGGCATCCCCAAGTCCATAAAGACCTATGACCTCCCTTTCAGACCTATATTCCCTTGGGAGCCAGTCTACACCATTCCTTTTGGTAAGGTCATTGACAAATGGCTGAAACCTATAGTCAAGAAAATTCCACATTTGGTAGATTCATGGGACTTTTAGGTAGGTTGGATACCAGGACTAGCTGATGGGGTAAATGGTTAGTAACCATTGATGTGGGTAGATTTGTTTTCAAATATACCTAGAGAAGAAGGTTTGCAGAGACTACAGGAGAGCATTATGTGGTCTAAATTAATCTGGGAAAAACTTTACTTATACAGATTCATGGAATTGGTACGCACACAATTATATTTGGTATGAAGGTGAATACCACAAACAGGGAGAAGGTGGCTATGGGGCCATGCGGTGCCCCCATTTATGCCAACCTGGTAGTATTTGATTGGGAAAAGGAATATGTCCTCACACCCATTGTCCAACACATTTCTGGGCATTTTCGCTTTTGGACGACATTTTATTTTGTGGAAGGGGACCTCAACCAATTGATAAGTTTCCATATCACTTGAATTCATGTAGTGAGCATTTTAAGTTCACAATGGTTAAAAACATCAGAGACAATAATTCATCTGATGTACAAGTTTTGTTGAAGGAAAATTCAAGTCCAATATCTTCCGAAGGAAACATTCAGTAATTCTACCCATACTACTCGAGTGAATCACCCTGGGCCCAAAAAAGGAATATTATAAAGGGCAGTGGGTGGCTAGAGATTTACACCTGAAAGGGAAGATGTGGAACAAGAATTCCAAAAACAGTCGCGTTTTTAAGGAAAGGGGCATCCACATGGACATGATAGAAGACATCACTGGATACGCCATGCTGGTGGGCATAAGTATAAACCCTTGATAGTGTCCTTGTTAATCAATCAAAAGAGGATGGAGCCAGTGGTGACCAGAGGTTCCTTAGTAAATATGGTATGGCATGTATGTGCAAACACAATAACTTTTAGTGGAGAGGTCAAGAAAAATCATTCAACACAATTTGGAATATGTTGAGGAAGTGGATGATAGGATGTGGATAAAATCATTGGGAGAAGTGCCCCACTTTGTATGGCATAGTAGGGGAATAACATGAAGGGGTTGGTTGGAAAGAGGAAAGTTGAAAAGGGTTTAATGACACAGAAGGGAGATTAAGGTACCACAATGTGTGGCACTCGTGTAATCCAATGTAGGTACATTGTAGGAACAAATGCAGTTGTGTTGTCTAATTATAACAAAACTAGAATACAATAATATCAGAGAGGGAACTGTAGAACTACTAATTTTAGTTTATTTGGCCACCTGTAATGACTGCCCATGTTTTTATGTGGGGATGACCACCCGCTGTTTAAGGAATAGGATTTACTTACCACATGTATAGTGTTAAGAAAGAAGACAGCAATAATGCACTATCGAAGCATTTGATGGATAGTGCAACTTGTTCAGGATTTAAATTTGGAATATTGGAGGTCGTAAAAAGGAACACAAGGGGTGGGGATATAAAATTGAAAGTGAGTGATAAGGAAATCAGGTGGCAAATTAAATTAAATGCATCTGTTTATCCCGGAATAAATGAACAGATATCTATTAATCCTATTTTAGATGTTATGTACAAGTGACACAAGCTGTAAAAGAAATGTACTTTTTTTAACTTATTTTTTTAAAGTCTGTATTTATGATCCATATATATAAAAAATCTATTTGGTGTTTAGAATTATAAGTCACATTTTTATGGGTAGGAGCTGTATAACCAATATTTTTAATATTTTTAATATTTTATATATGAATTATATATGGTTATTTAAGATGTAAACTTATATGAAGGAATTATATTAGGCACTAGCACTTTAAAATCAATTATATAATTAAATGGAAGAATGTCAGGTGATGTAAAATGTTGGTTTAAAAGGAGAACGGTTAGTTTATTAGACAGTTCTGATGAAGTCTTCACTTGATGAAAGCGCTCAACTGTTTTATTGTGTAGCCAGAAAATAAAATCGCTTATTGGGATTTTCGAGTGCTGGTGCTTTGAGAGAACATTTCCTTTTGGAACAGTTTGGTGTGGATTGGCTTTGATTACTAGTTGGTTCGCTGTTCCAGTTACTTGTTTTTTTACACAGAAGAGGATAATAAGAAAAATATATGTAAATTAAGCAAAATACCGATAGCATAGTGGTTAGAGCCTTTACACAAAGAGGAGTTATTCCCGGTTCGAGTCCCACTACTGTATATTGCATTTTCTGTTGGAAATCTGTATACAAAAATATTTCCTGACATTTATCATGTATAAGTTTTTTTAAAAAGCATTCAAATGTTATATGTAGTAGTGAATTAATTATATATATATCTATATATATGAAGGCTTAAATGGTTATGCATTCTGAGGCATGAGTAACTTATATTTTAAGCAATATAGCACTGCTAAGCACATTTTAGCAGTATTTAGCATATTTAAACCAATTGCCATCATAGCTGAGCACCGCATTAACAAGCACAATGTATTTGGTGACATAGCTCACAAGCATACCCAGGCCAACCAGCTAACCTCGGGCAACGTTGGCAAAGGCGTGCTGGGCAAAGTTGAGCAAAGTCAGCTAAACACAGCCACACCTCCTTTACTGTACTTAACCATTCAGGTCTGGCCAGTAGGAAAATAAAAGCAGTGACAGGGCTCGAACTCGGATACCGCGGCACTATATTCACAGTACATAACCACTAAGCCATGACAGCATTTCCCTATTTACCATGCACTTTCAACAGACACATATCTATCAAAGGAATATTAAACATTGCCAACATCAGCTAAGCAGGTGTGCCTACAGCTGAGTTTTTTCAAAACTGGCCAATCACAACTAAGTGCAGGTTGGGAGGGTGGCCTAATGGTTAAGGTGTTTGCCTTACAAAAACAAGGTGCAAGGTTTGAGTCTCTGGCAGGGATATTGGCTAAGCTTAAAAATGGCTCGCAAGGGCAGTTAGCTTAGTACTAATCTATGAACCTATGAATCTATGAACCTAAATGAGGCATATTTAAGCTGCACAGGTGTGAATACTTGCCATAACTGGTTGTAGCTCCCTTCTGCAGTCAGCATGGTTGGTGTTGGAGAAGGCACTCGATTTTTGGAGCTTAACGCTGGGACATTGAGGAGTCCAAAGTAATGGTTTTGGCTTCTTGTCCACAATCATGAGGAAAGACTTCTGCAGGGCCAGTACCAGGGCACCCAATATAAAATAGAGGCCTGGAACAGTCTTTGCTCATTATCTCACCAGTGCCACTGGCATTCCCCGGACTGGTGAGCAGGTCAGGCACCATTATTATGACCTGTAGCGATGTAAGGAGGATCAACTGGACCAGTGGATCCAGGAATCCTGGGCGATGCCTAATGCCCCAGTACTGAGTAAGTAGCCATTGTATTAAATAGTTAAGAATTGCTATGCTTGTCTATACTATGGTTAGGTATGTCTCAATATCACTGCATTTACTTCACAGCTGCAGGTTTCCAGGCTATGAATCAGCAAGTCCATGAAGATAGGTTGCAAAAGGCTGTGTCACCAGGCAGGTTAGTAATTATTCTGCATGTACTGTTATATAAAATAAATGAGAGAGCCTTCAAAAAGTGTTTTAACCCAATAAAATAAAGGTGTAATAACTTTAATAAATGTATAATCCCTGGAGTGCTTCTGTGTCATTTTCTTTGATATGTTTTTGTACTGTTGCATTTACAAATAGTACTGTTGTATTAAGCAATGTTAACCCACTCTTTGGGTAGGCCCATATAACGTGGATGAAGGAATGCCAGTTGCTTTATGCATATTTACAGCCCTCAACTGTTGGTTCATGCCCAGCATGTACAAGTTAATCTGGCACATGAGTAGCTTGGTATTGTGTTCACCAGAAATGTCAGTGTGCTGCCAGAAATGTAGGGAGCTGTTTAACATATAACCTGATAATTTCTTTCACCTGAACATATCTAGATAATTATATGAAAGAAGAGCTGTCAGTGTACCATCTTAGCAGTAGTGTTTGTGAGCAACTCTCAAAATATGTAGCAGTAACATCTGCATATTGGACAGTTTGTATGTAAGATACAGCTCATGTATATAATGATCTAGCAAAATCCAATTGCACAATATAAGGACATTGGGCAGTGTAATAATACATGTAAGGGAGATATAACTGCAGTTAACAGGAATGTAGTGAAAATTAGAAGGCTATATAAGTTGTTAATTGAGCTATCCTTTTCCACCCTACTGTATGTGCATAAAAGATGCAATTCCACACCTCATTCGGTATGTCTAATCTCAAAACATTTGTTGGGACATATGTCCTATTGGTTTATAAATATTTGCATTTATTTCTATGCATATGCCCTGTTAAAATACCACAGTATTGGTGGCCTTTTGCCATCAATTCAACCTGCATGTTGTTGTAATGTCCACTATTGTTCTATATATGCATGTGTTATGCTTGCTTTTCAACTGTTGAAAATCTGGTGTGTTGGGTTAATGGGAATACTTCTGCATGCTGTTATAACTAACTGGGAATGCTGTTGACTGTTACTAACCCATATCTTTATTATACCCTTCAAAACATAGTTCAGAGTGGGAAGGCCGGGTCTCAGCGGACCCAGCTATCCCAACTCAGCTGGCTGTGGCACCGGGCACCAGCAGGTCCAGTGTCCAGCCTGGGACCTCCGTCTCCATGGGCCCTGTGCATTGCAGGGGATGGGGCTTGGCCCCCCCGTGCAAGCGTGGGCGGAGGAGGGCCACTTATCACCCTTCGAACGGTCCGGGCTGTGGTGTGTAGAGAGATTGAACGTTCTGTTGCAGAACCTCTATGCTATCTTGAGGCCACGAGTGGCAATAACTCCCAAGTCAGCCTGCCCCTCCTATGCAGCCCCCAGCGCAGCCACCCTCTGGGCTGTGAAGGTGTAGTGGTGACTGCCTATGGGTGGAGACCTCAGTCCCACTGTTTCCATCTGTGGGCTCATGGGCTTGCAATTTCCAAACATCCCTCCCCATTAAAAGGTGTTCATATACTGCCCTGTATGCATCTTGTTTGTCTTGTCTGTTTACCTCCCCAACCTACCTCCCCAAATATACCTACTTCCCCTACCCCACATTCCACTCTCACCTGAAAAAAAAAGGACAATCTGCTCCCAAAAAAATATTATGCCCCATACATAGCTGCCCATTTTGCACACATGTCCACTGGGCACATAAAATGTAATTTAATTGGCATTACAACATACTTTGTTGTCCTCACCCCTCTCTCAGGGGTTGAAGGTTTCATATCTACCTCCAAATTTATTCCATATGCACAGCTGTTGCTGTTAAACAAATGGGCAGCTATGGACCTTCCCTACACCCATCCTGCACATCCTGAGCTACTTTCCATACTGTCTTTCCCTCTTGTGCCCCTTTGTCACCACTCTTTCCTATCTCTCCATTTTTCTTTCATTCAAAGAAATGAGCACGGGTTAGCGTGGAATAAGCACTATTAAGCAGTAGTTAGAGGGTTTATGTAGAGTGTCGCGCTTGTTTGTGCTTAGCTAAGCATTGCTAAGCATCGTGCAAACCCACGCAAACCCGCTTACAACTGCCTAAAAGTGCCTTAGTCACTCTAATAAACTGAAACACAACCAGACTTGTAAACAAAAACCAGGCTGTAGTCCCTCGACCTGAGCGTGGCTCAATGACCAACCCAGGAGAAAACTTCGTCTTACAAACAAACCAGACTTGTAAACAAAAACCAGGTTGTAGTCCCTCGACCTGAACGTGAAATTCAATGACCAACCCAGGAGAAAACTCGTCTTACAAACAAAATACAAAATGCGAAATGCAAATGCAAAGCTTGACTTTGCACTTTTACCTTTATTAATACTTACAAAGGCTTCATCAGAATCACTCTGTGTGTGAGGGCCCTTGTTCTGCTCAGGAGCAAAATATAACACCTCTGTCAGTCTTAAACCCCGGACCTTGTACACACTACACAACATGAAGTACCCCTAAGCCACTGTAGATATACAACAAGCTGATGCTGAAATAAATATATCATGCATCCAAATGAGTGAATGTAAAGAAAAAATAGGAATGCCATACCACACAACTTGTTTTGTGGATCTTTACCAACAGTTGTTGTGGGATTACATTACATGACTGTGATAAGAGAAACAGCTATTCTAGCAGGAAATAATGTTACACCATCACTTTACAACCCCACACAGTTTCACAGCAGGGCAAACACTGGAATATCTATTTAGGCTAGAGGCCATACCTCCCAAATGTCCCTAATTTTCAGGATGTCCTGATTTTGACACAAATTTTAGCTGTGTCCTCTCTGAATCCCTCCTAAAACTACTGACTTTGGCCAGAAAGGTGGTGAATTACACTTAATGAATAATGACAATAATTAATAATTAGACACTTGTTTTACTTCAGAAAAGGTGTATTTATTCATATGTTCTGATTCTCTCAATGTTTCAACTTAATGGCACTAATATTTTAAAGGTGTCCCTGCCTTTTCTTTTACTTTTCCTGAGTCTGTTCAAATATGTACCTGAGTGTTTGAGAGGCTTCCGGCAGAGAGGCAGAAACACAGAGGCATATCAGTCTTTCTGCTGTTACACACTGTGCAAATAGCTTTGGAAGGAGTTTTGGAAGCATACCCTTATGTAGGAATACAACACTGGAATACAAATGGATGTAGCCATGTACTGGTAGCAACCAATTGTAACAATGCCATTGCTCTATTGCTGAAAAGACCTGTGTGGTGCACAGACAAAAATAAATAAGCTATTCTCTGGCTACCACGTGGATAGGTCCACAGTTGGGAGTCATGCAGACAGACTACTTGAATTGATAAACTAATATGTACACAGCAACCCTGTAAGTCCAGCAAGATAAAATCCACACAATAATACTTACGCTGTCTGTACTTCTTCACCCCTACCCAAATGTAGAATACCTGTGTGTGCAGGGTCTACCAAGGATGTATGTAAGCATACTCACAGTACTGAAATGTGTCCAGTTTTTCTGAGCAGCTTGTGCTAATGTCAACACTAAAAAGCACAAACCATTTAGAACTGAGTAAATGAATATTCACAGTATAGCAGTTCACAAGCAATTCTTGTGCCAAAGGAATACATCTAAATAACTAGCTTTGTATGGCAGTTAATTGTAAAAGTAGAAAAGAAAGTACATCTTTCCATGTATCTTGGGGTAGCATTTTGAGGGGTGAGTACATTTCTACACTGACAATTGGGTACTGGAAGCAGCAACATTAGGTCTGAGTATAAAATGTAAATCTATGGCTACACCCTTGGCTTTTTGATACATATAAGAACTATACCAACCTTCTGTCTTAAACAATGATGTCCACAGCAAACAAAGATGATCTCCATCTTGGAAGAAACTGGGCCATGCCTACCTGAGTTAGCAATTTATAGTGCTGGGTTGCTATGACAGTGATTACTGCAATTACTACACAGCAGGCTGCATGCAATTAGCAAATGGTGGCCACTAATTGGTGCAGAGGCCATCACATGCTCATGTACAAATACCTACAAAATCAGGCTGCAATCTCTGCCAACAAACTCGATCACTCTATTGCAGAGACTGACAGAGAGAGAGACAGAGAGAGAGAGAGAGAGAAAGAGAGAGAGAGACAGAGAAAAAGAAAAAGGAAAAAGAAAAAGAAATATTACCAAATCATACAAAGGAAAGGTATGTGACACGTGTATTTAATGGCATGTAATAGATGTTATTGAAGAAAATAGTCTACATAATGTGAACCATTCATATGTGGCAGCGGTACTTATTTACGCATAGATGTTCTGCTTAACTACTGCTATGGACGATACAGTGTGTACCTGTGGGCAGTGGGACATACCTGTGAAATGTGTAGCTCAGCATTAAATGTCAAAGATCTGATCCATGTTATCTGTGTTCTGTACAGTAGCGTGGCCAATGGCTGTTGGGGGATTAGCGTTAACATTATATAAATATGGGTGTGACAGAACAACACATGCACGATAGTCCTATTAAAGTGTAACTTAGCACTGGCAACTGCTGTAGCAGTCTAGTATGCTAATCTAGCATTTGTAGCCATATATACCCCCCCCAATGTTAGTGTATGTTCATATGAGACACCTGTTTGTGTTGCAGCAAGGCCCAACAGTTCAGTTGTGAGTCCCAGGGACTTACAACAGTGAAGACCTTATGTGTGTATGCCACACACATACGGAGAAATATATATGTGCCATATATATTCACATCTGTATATGTGCATAGAGCAGGGGACATATTGCAACTGTTTGTGAAGGGTGGAGATATATATGTTGGTGAAGGTTAGTTTGCGCATATTTGTATGTAGGTTTTAGTGTGTGACAAACAAGACAGCATACAGTGCTGGTATATGACATGTCGTGGTTAAACACGGTGGGTGTTTTGTTCAGTTTGCAATGTTGAAGCCAGTGAGGCCTGCTAAAGCTACCTGGGCTGTGAACACCTTCATTGCATTTATCCCAAGACTGTGCAATTGTATTATATATATATATATATATATATATATATATATATATATATATATATATATATATACATACATATTTATATATATATATGTATATATGTTGTGCCTTTCGGCTTTTCCCGGTTAGGGGTCCCCACAGCAGAACTCCGGTCCACTAATGATTGGCAGTAGATTTTTACATGCTGAGTTGCCAGCTCTGACGCACATCCTTCAATGAAGGTATGCCCATTCATGCATGTCTCCACACAGGAGACAATCTAGCTGAGAATTGAACAGGACAAAGTCTTACTGTGAGGCGAAAATGCTACCGCAGCACCACCACCACAGTATATATATATATATATATAGATATATATATATATAGTTATATATACTCATACACACCTACATCTACTTGTTGCAATAGATTCTCTGTACTGTTGACTGACTGTGATGGTCAATGTGTTTGTGAGTACATCAAAGATATGTATCTGTGGGATAGCTTAGTTGGAAACTGCTTATGTCATGGTGTTATGGGTCCTTGCTTTGATCCTATCAAAAGCTGTGTATTCTGTTGCTAGGCAGAAAAAGTGCTATTGCATACAGTGTGATTAAGTCCCTTGGTTTTAACTAGGGTGTGTCATTGGAGGTTAAAGCACTGCATCTATGATTATTGATTGGTACTGATGTTGAATCCAAATCCTGTGTGTACTGTAGTACTGCTTGAAGCTCTGGGCTTATACAGCAATGTATGGTGTATGTCCACATAGCTTGCATCCACTGTTTTGTGTGGTCCCTGTATTCATCACAGATTACATTTCTCAAGATTAAGGTTGTGTAAGTACTGACGCACAGTACTGTACAGTACACACTGAAAGCTTATATAGGTTGTCATACCTTTGTGTCCTGTAATTATGTCTGATGTGTGTGTGGGTATGTCTGTAACATGTCCTTTGACATATGTGTTGTAAAACATATAACTGAGTATCTAGCAACATTGATAGTGTACTACAGCAGTATGTGACCTATATTCCCAATTGTGCACATATTTTGGCCACGCGTTTGCCATTAACAAGTTATGTGGTATAATAGTAATACATTTACTGGACCATACACTCATTGTGATGGATGATATATTTCTTTACACATCAGCTTGATGTATATCTGCTGTGGCTAGGTGGTGCATTGTGTTGCATACAGTGCGCCAGGTACTCTTGTATAGTCTTATATAGTGATTTTATTTTGTTGCTGTGCAGAACATGGTTTATTAGATAGAGATTGAGCCAGGCACTTCCAAGCAGTTATGGGGTGAGCAGTGATAAGTGGCAGTTAAAGTATTTCACTCTCGGTTAGCTAATACGTTGCTATATATGGCAGTTCAGTGACATCTGTACTGTATAATGTTAAATGTGCCATATGACTTGCTCAGACATATTTTCATATTTATGTCTTCCAGGGATCATGGCGCATCGCAGGAACCCCAGTTACAGTAGTGCTGAAGATGATATAATTACTACCAGTATGATTCAGCGCTACAGTCTCATGTTCTCACGAACCAGCCAGGACCAGCAGGAGTGTACTGCAATGTGGCAAGATGTTGTCTGCAGGGTAAATGAGGTAGTCCTGCATAACCGGACATATGAGCAGGTACGCCACCACTGCAGTGATCTTCTCAGACATGTCCGTCAGCATGCTGCTGATATGCGGAGACAACAGCTTGCAACAGGAGGTGGTGTTAATATCCATCTCCCCCTCACCAAAGTGGAGGGACTGCTCCTGAGCCTGGTGGCACCTGCCCAACAACAACAGCAGCAAACTTACACCATGATGGAGGTTGGAGCCACCCAGCAAGCACACATGGAACATGCAGGTAACATGGCATATCTGTAGGCTACTGTTATCTGTATTGGTAGATCATGCATATGTAAGATGTGGAGTGTGTCGTTAAAAGATGTAGAGCCTTTTGTTGTGCAATACTGATCATTTGGAACATAATCTGTAGCCCCTGTGAATGTAAACTGTTGTTGTACTGTAAGATTGCAAACACACAGTAGCAATGCCACAGTTGTGGCCACTGACAAATTGTCTCATCTCTATGTAGGTCCCTCTGGGGTGACATCAAGGCAGTGGACAGATGCTGGTGAGTGTGTTTTACATTTATTATTGTAAATAAAAAGTGCATGTCATAGTTAAAGTGTAGGCCATGTACACATGTAACACACCTATCCATAATGCATGCTGTGCATGTTTGGAGTAAGACCATGCACATCTCACTAATGTGATTAGCTGCCTCAAACACATGCAATACCCAGACCATCTCAAACAAATGTGGCTAGACTGTAGTGACCATTGGATAGGCACAAGTTGATACTCAACATGCACATAAGATACACATCTATGTCATACACAGAGTATTTTAACCTGCTACACATAAAGGATTCCCAAACCCTCTGTAAAGATGCAGTCCAGTATCCAAAATCTCATCTACACATTACACATCATATACCTGAGGGGTAGAGGCCTATCATGGGGCATTCAAACACTCTGCAACACACTACACATTCATGTCAGGGAATACTCCTTATTGACCTCTTTACAAACTCATGTAACAACTGGTTGTGAAATGGTGAATGTAGCCAAGGTAGTACAGTTCTGGTACAGCATGAGTAGTGCTGGTTTGGGAAACATTTGTAGCCTTGAGTGACCACATGATGCTTCATGATGATGGCCTATGGTACTATACCCCATTCAGTTATTGTACCAACAGTACTACACATAGCTTTCATTGCTATACACCTTAATGTTGTATGTGTGCACATCTATGCACCTCTAAACAATATGCATACCAATCACCATTTGCACAACTGACACATATATGTCCTGTGATGCTATTGAGTGGCTAGGTCATATGACACACATTGGGTATGTGTAGTGTTTAAATATGCAGTTGTGTTTTAGCATGCCATGTCATGGATGACACTGGCATGTCCACAATATGATCTACACTCATCATAAGTACCGTACACTGGGTATGCCGCCGAATGGTATTCCATCAGTTATCCATGCACCACTGATGTTGTGTGAATACTCATCATGCATGTGCTAAAATGTGTCTACAATTATTTGCTAAAGACACAGAGGCTGTAATCAGCATTGGATACCTATCTGACACACAGATACACATCCAGCCATGGTATGTACACCTGTGAGTTATGGTGCACAGTACATTACAGAGTTTTGAATACCTGCACAGCAATGTTGTGTCCATGTATGCATTGTGTTCCAGGGGGAGGCCCATCACCTAATAACAAAACGCATGCATCAACGTCATGTATACTGTTAGTAACAAGGACTGTCTACACTTGCACTGCATGCTGTTGAGCAACACATGTCCTGCATGCTGACATGTGTGATATGACTGTTTTGCTTGTGATACTGTACCCCACCATCACCTGCAATTGTGTATCTTCTGAGATTGCTGGTGGTGTGTGTGTCTGCTTTAGGGAGGAGTGCATTTTTGTGTGTGTGCATGTGTGCATATCTGCATGTGTGCATGTGCGCATGTGCACATGTGTGCATGTGTGCATGTGCGCATGTGTGCATGTGTGCATGTGCGCATGTGGTCTGACATCATGTTCAGGTCTTAAAGTGTGATTCCTGTTTTCCTTTCACAGGTGCTGAGATGGGGCTGGTTCAGTACAGCAGGGAACCTGATGTCACTGAGACAGACAGTGATCCTGAGGATAGGTGTGTTGAGGCACAGGCAGGTTTGTCAGGGTCTGTTGTTGGGCCACCAATTGACAGTACACAAGTCTCCACCCCATCCATGCACACAGTCATAGTGACTGTTCATCCATCATCATCATTGCCCTTAGCTGAGGGACAGTGTATGGTTGGCACTGGCCAGGACAGTGTGGTATCTATTTCACATGTATCAGGATACAGCAGCCATAGCCAGATGTCTGGAATGGTACCACATAGGCAGATGCCCAGGGGTTCTCATCAGAGCACTGCTGGTCATCATGCCCTTGGCAGATGTGCCACATCTCTTTCTACCACATGCATGTTCCAGGCTGTCATGGAGGCACAGACATGAATGGAGCGGTACACCAGACAGGGACTAAGGGCCCAGAGGGCTCATAACACCTCTGTAAATGACAGTATCCGTGACCTAGCAGGTGCCATACGTAATTAAACTGAGTTCATTGATAAACGTTGGGGTGAGATATTGGATGTCCTCCACAATGTCATGTCCATGTGTCAGGACAGTGCAGGACAGTTGAGACATTGACGTGGATGTATGCCAGCAATATCAGCAGCTGGAGGTTGCTGTGGACATCCAACGAGTCACAGAAGCTCCCGTAGTGCCAGTACCAGCCCAAGCAATGTTGGGGGGGCTGTCCATAGACTGTCCTAGAAGACCATATGCACGTGGCTCTGGCCAGTCCCAGCAGGGACCTGGATCGAGTGGACATATGTCAACCTCTTCGGATAGTACCCAGTCTGGATTAGTACCTGAAACTGTCTGTAGCACCCCTGCAAGGCACAGGTTCCATATCTGTGGCCAGAGACGTTGATCTGTAAAGCATGCCAGGTACAGTCTGTAGCTGTCTCACAAATCCTCGTATATGGCAGCCACATGGTGGAAATGTGTGCATGCAGACACACGCACATAAACCAGAAACCTAGGGCAAACTCATACCCGCACACATTACATCAACATTGGCCCATAACAGTACTCATGGCCCTCACACACACACTCACACACACATGTCAATTCTCAGTGTAGGCCTCTGGCAAACCAACAACACACCCTATGCATATGATGAAACCTGTGCCACCTCTTGTCATCTGTAACATCGATGCAGGAACAGGCTAACATGGTGCTGATACACAGAGTGACTTTAATAAAGTATAGCAATGATTGAATGTTGTCAGCAGTAAAGTGTAATGATATCCTTGAAAGTGTAGCTGAGCAGGCATGATGCATTAAAGCTGTAATTAGCAATATTGTATTGTTTCCACCAGTGTTTATTCCAATTGTGTTTTGTTTGCCCATGTGCCACTTGGCTGATGTGTGTAGTTGTGTCAGCATGTGCTATACAGTGGACAGTAAGTTTGCGGTGTGTGCAGCACAGGTTTGCAGGTGTACATTTGTGAACATGGTGGAGGTGTACTGTCTGCATGTACGTGCATACTGGACACATGGGCAGGGTGACATGCCCTGTATTGGCCAGTGTTAACACTCCATACTTTCTATTGGTGGCCAGTATGCATTGTACTACACGCATTTTGAAACTTGAGTATGCATGTGTGTGTGTATGACATGGGTTGACACTGTGCTGTGGGTGATACTGTTGTTGCTATCTGTCATTGGTTTGCAATACTAAGGTTAACACTGTCCCAGCTGCATAATCCTTTATTAATGCACATTGTTCACCTACAGGGTTGCATGGACCGTGCTATCAGAAACACAATAAATTCTCACTTATACAGTAAAAGTGCATTAGTATCATGGACCCTGCCATAAACTAAATATATAATAGAAGGTGTGAAATTGTACCAAAAAAGAGTTACATACCAAGAAGGGATAACCTCTCTGGTCAATATCATTGGGAAAATACAATCCCTCAATAAACATACAAGGCAAGCTTCAAAATACAAAATGGCAAGGATTCCAAAGACAACACTAAAGCTTTCTTCAGTGTTGTTCATAATCTACAGGGAAAATCTCAGATCGGGTCACAGTTAATGTAAATGGTCACAAAGTACACTTATCTGACTGACATTACCAATTCCTTGTCAGGCAGTTTGAATGCGGATTTCACCACCCTGTCATTACACAAGGGCCACATTTCCAGACCTGAAGAATGTAAAAACTGATGAGTCACAGACACTCTAGTTAAAACATCTCCTTAACAAAGTACACACCACAGTGGCAATGGTACTGTACAGTGTCCCTGGCTGTGTCAAACACAAGCTGACATATGAAGTCACCACTCACCTAAATACTCTGTCCAGATGCAGCCTCTTTACAGGTTACATACTGGTGGAATGACACACGGTAATGATGTTCACAGTCCACAAGGGTTGAGCTACAATGTCTTCTTCTTCTTCTCCTTTTGGATGCTCCCATTAGGGGTCGCCACAGTACATAATTTCTTCCTGCCCTCTGCATCTTGTGCTGTCACACCATCCACCTGCATGTCCTCTCTAACCACAGCCATAAACCTCATCTTAGGCATTCCTCTTTTCCTGTTACCTGGTGGCTTCATCCTTAGCATCTATTTCACAATATACTCTGCATCCCTCCTCAGCACATGTACAAACCAACTTAATCCTGCCCATCTGGTATGGTCTACTAACCTTCAAACCTGGACTGACCCTCTAATATACTTATTCTTTTACCTGTCCACCCATGTCACACCCAGTGCAAATGTTAACATAAATTGATTAAGGGTAGAACTACAACAGGTCCTGGAAACTCTCACCCTATAAGCTGGACCAATGTTATCTGGAAGGCTATGGAGCACAGCATTATGGAACTCATTAACAGAGACATTATGAACCTGCAAGCACTGCACCATACCCACTTAGGTTTTCTAAATGCTAGATCATGGCTCCTACACCTAGTAGACTTCAAGCCAGTCAAAAAGGCTGAGGTGAGGGAGGGGAGGTCAACACAGCCAAGCTATAGTTCACCAGCAATTCATACCCATCCCACATACTTGTATTATACATAACCTCAACAGACTTACCATAAACGATTGTTAAATGTTGGCTTGACAACTGACGCACAGATGTAGGACACACAGTAACATTTGCAGCCTCCATGTACTATTCTATGCCAGTAACAAGTGGTATTCACCTGCACTCAGTCCTGAGACCACTCCTGTTTGGCATATAGCTTTCTTAGGTACAAGCAAACACAGTAGGGATATGTCTGCCCATGTTTGATGACAATGCATACTGTGGGCTATACTTTATTCTCCAGATGACACACACACATCCTCCAAAAGGGTATCATACAGACAGATACCTGGTGTCAAACTCATGCTGTAAAGCTATTAGCCAAAGAAAGCATAGTTATCCACTTTTAGAAAAAAAAGTATCCCCAGAGTACCACATAGGTAGTAGCCCTCAAAATATGGAATAAGTACTAATGTATAGTTATAATGTTAAGTCATCTTTCCTTTGATAATCACATTACCAAAGAGTTTTGTAAATCCCTCTGTGGAGCACATAAGCAATAAAGGGTTTGCGTGCAGATCCACAGAGGTTGTTGCACACCTATAATGATTAGTCATCTTTGCCAGACTTTGCTTGCTTTGGAACAGGTTTCAAATATACCTCAAGCATAAACCCTCACTCACACTCTTCAATAGAAACCGTAATGAGTGGATGTGAAATGGAAGACGTAGCCCAGGGATCACTGCAGTGGCTAAGCTTGTCACAAGCATACAGAAGTGACCTAAGGTCTGGAAAGTGCCAGCACGCTCTGGCAAAGATAACAGATGTGTTCATGGAGAAAGCAGAGTACCCACCTATGAAATACTTGAGGTCACATGTATGTATATGGATTTTCCCCACAGCTACCTTACATGTGTAATGCACATACAGTTGTCATTGTGATATGTTATACACTAGAAAAATCAAAACCTACTCCACCTTGGCTAACGGTGTCACACACCAGGAGCACACACACAGTCAGCAAGTGCAAAACTCAAACTCTTTCCTAACTACATTATGATAGTACAGCAGTATGCATTTACACGATGTGCTATACACTTTACTGGGATTTCATCTTTCCACAGGTATATTTGTAGGATGGTGACATCATCAGACTTGACAAAGATGAGTATATCACTTTTAAGGTGTGTGAGTAGTCTCCAAAAAGGCTGCTCCTCCCCGGGAGACACGCACTCAGTTGGCAAGTGCAGGATTCAAACCCCTACTTAACTACATTATGATATTATAGTAGTACACATTTACACAACATGCTATACACATTATTGGGCTTTCATTTTCCCACAGGTATATTTGTAGTATGGTGACATCATCAGACTTGACAAAGATGAGTATACCACCTTTAAGGTGTGTGAGTAGTCTCCAAAAAGGTTGCTCCTCCCCAGAGAGGCACACACACTCACACAGTCGGCAAGTGCAGAATTCGCACTTGTATTGGTGAAAGGCTTTAATGGTGTGGTTTCAGTTTATCGTTTTGGCTCAATAAAGGACTGCATTTATCTGGTACCTCCTGCTTCATTTTTCCAGACTTTGGTTTGTTTTTGGTTATCAGTACACTTTTGGTCTGGATTCTGCTCTATTTCGGTTTTATTGTGTATATTCAGCAGACCGAAGATGGAGACTACTCCGCTTCCTGATTTCAGGGGGCAGGACGATTTGGGCCTATCTCATAAGCTGATTGGTCAGCTTACGGAATTGATTGACCTTCTGATGCCCCTAAGCCAGTCTTTGTTACAGATGCATGGCGACACGAACAAACCCAGGACCTGCAGAACTGAAAGGTTTACCAAACATATTGATGGTGATATCCAAGAAGGAAGGGAGCTTATTGACGGTAGTAGGGACGCCGGCGACCTTGTGGATAGTAACGAAGGAACTTTCAACGCTTTACACACACCGAATATTTTTGGACACAATGATGAAAGAACAGAGATAAATGATGGCTTGGGGCATGCAGCAGGGAAGTCACCTATTCTGAATAGAAAAAATTCAGGTACTGTGATAAATACTTCTCGAGAAGAAATTAATGTGTGGTTAAAAACCAAATGTGTGTTTAAGCTAAACAGTAATAGGAATGGTGCTAACCAAAGCAACAATACCTATGCGGTTATGTTGGACAATTTATCCAAATTAATGTATAAATACAGAAATTTAAATATTGAAAATGAATATTTAAGGGAATGTGTAAACAGGGAAATTGTCCCTAAGGGACTAAGGGTGTGGAAATTTCCCAATAATGTTGTGGCAGGGTCTGTGTTTCATAAAGAATTGCTTACTGTATTTAATAACTGTGGTTTAGATGTTTTAAAACTAATGATTAGAGAAAATACTAGGCTTTTAGAAATTATACACAAAGACATTGAAGAAATTGACCAGTGCATTAAAAATGATTTAATGTTCACTATTCAGGAAGAGAAAGATAAATATTTCAAGTTAAGAAAATACATTGATTCTAAGTGTAGTGAAGTAATTAATAGAAAGCTTATAAAACTGGAAAGCAATATCAAAGATTATAGTAATGAGGTTAGTTACCCCAAACCACCACATAAAAATAATAACTATATTGATGGAAACAGGTTAAATGGTCCTTCTGAACAGAACAAAAGGGGATATAAAGGTCCCTGCCTAGAGAATGATTTTGGAAATGAGAATGAAAACTATGATGAAGAGTTTCCACCATTAAGGAGATCAGAAAGGCTTATGAACAAAAAGAGATCTCCACAACCAAATTTTCAATGGAGGGGGGGGAGGAGGGGAAGAGGAAGGTATTAATGGAAATCCAAACCCCCCACTGTACATAATGGTGAAATAGTTATTACAAATGGAATCAAAAATACTTTTAATAATTTTTCGATATATAACTTTAGTGGTATTGATATAAAGAAGGGACACTTTGAACTGCTTTCCAAAGGGTTAAAATTTATTCCCTATAAAAAGCGAGATATTGCTAAAACCCTAATGGATATAAAAATGTTTTTAAGGAAGGTGAATTTAAATATTGTCCTACAAACCCCTATGAACAAGAATAATGGGGAACTGAGACGGAAAACTATCTGTAACCCCACACTCCACCCTCAATTAAGAAATTTAGAAAAAATAGTAGAACAAGAAGTGAGGAGAGAATGATATAAAAATACTAGATACAAAGATAATTTAAGTAAAGAAGAAAAGAACTGTTTGTATGACATGAGAAACAACACTAAAATTCGGGAAATGAAGCTTGATAAAGGGGGAGGAGTGGTTATAATTGACAACATCCAATATGAAAGCAAAATGAATAGCATTTTATGGGAAGATGGAAAATACTCTTGTGTTTCAAAAAATGAAATTAATATTGCATATCACAAAATTGACGTGGGTTTATTAGACATGGTACAAGAAGAACTAATTGATTTTAGTACCTATAGATATTTAAAGTTAGACAAACCTAGGATCCCCTCCCTTTTTGGGATTCCAAAAATTCATAAAAATGAAACTGACCCCCCCCCCCCTTCAGACCTATAGTTTCTGCTGAAGATTCTAAAACACACCCTTTAGCTAAATATGTGGACACCAAATTAAAAAGAATTTGGGTGGGAAGAGAATTGATTTTGAAAGACTGCTGGGATCTATTGGAAGCTATTTCCCATGATTTATATGAGGAGAACTTATTATTTGTAACCATTGACATAGTGGATTTGTTTTCATCCATTCCCTGGAAAGAAGGCATGGATATGTTCGAAGAAATAGTTTACCAAGATGGTGAACTATCTCTAAAAAAAAAATTAGTCAACACTTGGTTAATGGAGAAGGTTTTGAAAAATAATTATTTATATATATATATATTTTTTCCAATTCCTTTTTATTAGGGTTATAATTATAGGATGGTGACATCATCAGACTTGACAAAGATGAGTATACCACTTTTAAGGTGTGTGGGTAGCCTCCAAAAAGGTTGCGCCTCTCCTGGGAGACACACACATGCAGTTGGCAAGTGCAGGATACAAACCTCTACCTACTTCCATTATAGACATTACAGCAGTACATATTTACATGACATGCTATATACATTACTGGGATTTCACTTTTCCACTGGTATATTTGTAGGATGGTGACATCATCAGACTTGACAAAGAAGAGTATACCACTTTTAAGGTGTGTGAGTAGTCTGCAAAAAGGGCGCTTCTCCCCCAGAAAACACACACACTTGGCAAGTGCAGGATTCAAAACCCTACTTAATTACATTATAATACTACAGCAGTACACATTTACACGATGCGCTATACACATTACTAGGATGTCACCTTTCCACAGGTATATTTTTAGGACGGTGACATCATAAGACTTGACAAAGATGAGTATACCACTTTTAAGGTGTGTGAGTAGTCTCCAAAAAGGTTGCTCTTCCCCAGGGAGGCAGACAAACTAACAGTTGGCAAGTGTATGATTTAAACCCCTACCTAATTACATTATGATACTACAGTAGTACACATTTACAGAACCCACTATACACATGACTGGGATTTCTTCTTTCCACAGGTATATTTGTAGGATGGTGACATCATGCAATGACAAAGATGAGTATACCACTTTTAAGGGGTGTGAGTAGTCTCCAAAAAGGTTGCTCTTCCCCAGGGAGGCAGACAAACTAACAGTTGGCAAGTGTAGGATTCAAACCCCTACCTAATTACATTATGATACTACAGTAGTACACATTTACAGAACCCACTATACACATGACTGGGATTTCTTCTTTCCACAGGTATATTTGTAGGATGGTGACATCATACAACGACAAAGATGAGTATACCACGTTTAAGGGGTGTGAGTAGTCTCCAAAAAGGTTGCTCTCTCCACAGGGAGAGACAGACAGACACACACAGACACACACACACACACACACACACACACACACACACACACACACACACACACACACACACACACACACACAGTTGGCAAGTGCGGTGTTCTTAATCCAAACTAAGTACGTATTTACACTTCAGCAACAATATGGAATTACAGGGTGCAATACAGACATTACTTGCTGACAGTTTGCACAAAGGTTTTTTTTCACATTTGCTAACCTCAGCAGTCTTATCACACTAACTGTATTGTGAGTGTATTGTATGCATAGGCCATGACCATATCATATATGGGTTGATGCTCCACATGCTGGCACACACAGGGTCAAACCTTGAGTAGCATCTTACCTTCACCTACATGATACTGCAATATAACAGAAAGATGATAAACTTCAACAATTGGCTGAGCTTCTGGTGTCATTCAAAGGGGATCCAGTCTCTGTCTGCCTGTGATGACATGATAGACAAGCCTTGTTGCTTCACTACAGATGGTTTGCACCTGCCGCCCGTATGCTTTTGAATACTGGCCAAGGCTCTTGCTGTCCCCATATTACCTTTTTTAGGCAAGGCTCAAAGGTTCATAGGTTCATAGGTAGGTACTAGGCTATAGGCCCTGGGGCCTATACAAGCCCAGCCAAAAAGGTACCCTGGCTTTTGCCACCCAAAAAAATTATTTTCCTGTGACACTGCCGAGCAGAGACACAGAAGTGATCCCCAGGGTGAATTTCCTATTTCCCATCCAATCATCAAGATTTTTCTTGAAGAGTGCTAATGAGGATCTTTGTTTGATATAGATAGGTAATTTATTCCGGAGTATGTGAAGTCTCTGGGACAGGAATCTATCCCTCAGCATGTTCTGTTTATTGTGGTGACAAAGTTTAGGTCCCTAGACCGTGTAGATTAATAGGTTCATAGGTAGGTACTAGGCTATCTGCCCAAGGGCATTTATAAGTGTAGCCAGAATGTGTTGGCTTTCACCTCCCTTTTAAATTAGTTTCCTGGGCCTCTGTCTAGCAGGGCCACTGAAGTGATCCCAGGGGTAAATTTACAATTTCCCATCCACTCATCAAGATTCATCTTGAAGAGAGTCTGCAAGAGGATCTGCCTAACATCAACTGGGATTCTATTCCAGAGTGAGGGAAATCTCTGGGACAGGAATCTATCCCTCCAGCATGTCCTGTTTATTGCTTTGCTGAGGTTTAATTCACTGGAGCGTGTGGCTCTAAGAGATTGGGATTTCTTTAAGTGGAGCATGTCCAACAGCTGTGAATTTGACATAGCTTTGTATGTTAGGCAGAGATCACCTCTGAGTAGGCGATATACAACAGAGTAAAACTGGAGTGTTTTGAGACGGTCTGTGCAGGGCATGTATTTGAGGCTGCTAATCCTCTTTGTGAGGTATTTCTGCAGGCTTTCCAGTTGTTGTAGATGTCTTGTGAGGTACATACCAAAAGGGGCATTGTACTCTATAATGGATCTAATAAGTGATGAGTAGAGGGGGACAATGACCTCTTTTTTTCTGCATGAGAAACCTTTTGTGATGAGATGTGCCATGTACAAGGATTTCCTGACTACTGTGGTGATGTGATTATCAAAGGAGAGTCTACTGACCACCTGTGTCCCAAGGTCTCTTATCACACTTTCCATGTTAAGTATACTACCACCTATGTTGTAGTTCATGGGTACAGAGTTATTACCAAAGGGGATAACAATGCACTTTTTGGCACTGAGCTTGAGGCCATGGCTTTGACACCAGGCATCTGTCTCAGAGAGGCCCTTTTGTAGGATGTCCACATTGTTAATAGTTTTGATTATGGCTCCTAGTTTGCAGTCATCTGGGAACTTCATTAGCCAAAGATCTTCTGTGTTAGCCTGTACTTCAGAGCAGTAGATATCAAACAGGACAGGACACAGGACTGAACCCTGTGGTACTCCACTTGTCACTGGTCTGAAGTCGGACTTGTAGTCTGCTACTTTCACAGTGTGGGTTCTGTCAGTGAGCCAGTTGGTAACCCATCTTGTGACATAAGAATTTATACCTAGTTTAGTGAGTTTATAATTCCAGAGTGGGGGATGGTGTCAAAAGCCTTGGCAAGATCTAGATAGGCTGTATGAACTACCTTACCCTTGTGCATGGCTTTGGTGACTGCTTCGAAGAAGTCTATCAGGTTTAGGAGACATGATCTGCCTATTACAAACCCAAAATGGTTGTGGTCCAGAGTTTGGAGATTACCAAGGTCTTTGTTTATAAGCTCCATGATGATACATTCCATGGCTTTGCAGACCAGGCTCATCAGGCTAATGGGGCACTAGTTCCGAGGGTCCGTGGTGGCTCCCCCTTGTGTAGTGGGATAACCATCGCTGTGTGCCATTCAGCAGACACAAAGCCTGAGGTGAGGCTATGACTGAACATGGTACTTAGGTGTGATGCCAGTTCATTCGTTAGTTTGTGTAGAACGCAGCCTGGGATGTTATCTGGTCCCATGGATGCTGTGTTCCTGGCTTTGGAGAGTGGTTTTCACATGTGCAGTCATGATGACAGCAACTTTGCATTCTTCTGGTATGCAGATGGGCTCTTTCATGGGTGAGAGGAGGGTAAAGTTAGCACTGATCCTATCTGCCAGGATGTTGGCAATATCAGTTGGGTTTGTATATTTAGTGCCATTGTGCTGTAACTCATAACAGATCTGAGTGTTGCCATTGTGATTCTTGACATAGTTATAGAATGCTTTGTGGTTGTCTTTAGAATCAGTGGCGATTTTGTTTTCATAACTAGCTTTGGAGGATTTTATCACAGATCACAGCTTCTTACTGAGGCTGACCAGGGAGGTCCTCCACTCATGGCTTTTACCCTCTTTTGCAACAGTTTCTTCCTTTTGTTGTGCAGTTTGTTTATGGCAGGGGACTACCAGATTGGCTTCCTTTTCTTTGAGGATAGCGTCTTGGTTCTGTTTGGGATAGCATGATCCATGTACTCATGTAAGTGCTTATAAAGTGCAATTGTGTAGGATTCAGTAGTCATAACTATATTGTCCATCTGCATGTGTGTCCTGAAGTTCACCACTTCTGTCTTAAGAAGCATGAAATTGTCTTTGGAGAAATTTTTTAACATGATTTCCTTAATGGGGGATGGGGGCAGAATGTGGATATATAGGGTAATTAGCTTATGGTCAGATCGGACCAATGAGGCATTGACTTCAGGTGTGGAACACTGGTCACTCAGGACAAACCAAACCCCATAACCAATGCAAATAACCAGAAAAGTGAGCTAAATGCTACTCATTGCCAGAAGTCTCAGCCTCCAGATGCACACACTCGAAGCACTTCACAGTATGGAGAATATTGATATCTTTGCAGTAACTTAAACCTAGTTCAAGGCTCCAGAAAGCACACCAGCACCACCAGGATACTACTCATGCCATACCTTCCAGCATCAGAACCTGGATCATTGCACATAGGGTGGGGATGTATCCATATTCATCAAGGATACCTACACCTCTCTCTACATGCTCTCTACAGGATATGTACCCATAGAATGTTGCACAGCAATGTTCTTCCCACTCCACAGGGGTGGGGCCACAAAAAACCCTTGGCATTCATACTCTATGAACCTGAAAAGTGTGATCTGCAAGGCAATGGAGCCAATCATAATAGAAGTCAACAATAAAGACATTGGGAACCTTCACACAGTTGAGCACACCCAGATTGGCTTTGTCAAATGCAGATCACGCCTCCTGAACTGGGTAGATTTCTTTGAGACAGTTACCCAGGCTACAGATGATTGAAATGAGCTCCACACAGCCTACCTATACCTCGCTAAGGCCTTTGACACCATTCCCCAGTCAGGTATCATAGATAAACTCATCAACCTGGGCATGAATCCATAGATCACAAGATGGATTGCAAACTGGCTCACAGATAGATCCCACAAATTAAGAGTTTCTGGTTACATGTCAGACTCTACACCGGTAATAACTGGTGTCCCCCAGGGTCCAGTCCTGGGGTCCCTCCTGTTTGGTATAGACTTCTCAAAAGTACATGCCTACACAAGAGGGTTGTGGTTGACTAAGTTTGCTGGGAACTGTAAAGTGTTTGCCATAATAGATTCCCCGGATGACACAAATATTCTCCAGAAGGGACTCTATGAGACAGATGTGTGGTGTCAGAATCATTGCCTCAAGCTCAATGTGGAAGAATGCATAGTAATCCCTTTTGGTGAAAACAAAGTGCCCACAAACTACCACATAGGTGTTACCCCCTTAAAATTGACAAGGTAATAAGGGATCTGGGGACACAAGTAGATAGTCATCTTTCCTTTAACAACCATGTTGCCAAAGTGATTGGGAAATCTTATGTGGCCCACCTAATCAACAAAGGGTTTGCATCAGGATCAAAGGAGGTAGTGGTGGCCCTCTACTCTTAAGTCATCAGACCCACCATTGAGTACAATGCACCATTTTGGATGTACTCAACTAAGCATATACAGCAGCTGTAGAGACCACAGAGGTGCCTCACCAAGACAATTACTGGCCTCAAACAGTTGTGTTATGCAACACAACTAGTAAAACTAAATCTGTTCTCCGTTGCGCACCACCTACTCAGAGGCACACTCTGCCTAACATACAGAGCCATGTCCAACACATAACCGTTGAACATGCTCCATCTACGGATAACAAAATTGAGTTGCACTACACACTCCAGGGATATGAACCTCATCGCAACAATGAATACAACATGCTGGTGGGATAGATTACCATCCCAGACACTTGCCTTACTGTGGAACAGAGTCCAAATGTACATTAGACAGAGCCCTTTGCTGACACTCTTCAATAGGAACCTTGATGAGTGGATGGGAAACAGACAATTCATGCCAGACATCACATCAGCAGCCCCACTAGAAAGGGGCTTAGGGTACTAACTATTAAAACTAGGGCTTGGGAGACTACCCAATGGGGTGGTGAAAGCTGCACAACTTGCCTAGGCTAATATATGCCTTCATGAAGATAGTCTACTACATACCTATGAACCTATGTGACAGGCACATGTCTACAGATAGTAGATGTGTACTTCATTGTACAGTCATGTTGTACAGCAGGCACATGGACCACATACACTGTAATGCTTATAGATACTGATGGCTATGTACAGTGGGTGAGATGTGCACCTCATGTCTTTTGTGCCATTGGGATGTGTGCTGGGTGGGACAGTCCTAGATGGCTCCCTGTCATGGTCACCCTCTTACACACATCTCTGCCCATCCATCTTTGCTTATTATACTGTGTTCCCCCTACACACACACACACATATATATATATATATATATATATATATATATATATATATATATATATATATATATATATATATATATATATAGGTACATAGGTATGTAATAGGCTATCTGCCTGAAGGCATATATTAGTATGGCCAGAGTGTGCAGCTATCACCACACATGGGGTTAGCTCCCTAGGCCTCTGT
Source organism: Protopterus annectens (assembly GCF_019279795.1). Lineage (NCBI taxonomy): Eukaryota > Metazoa > Chordata > Ceratodontiformes > Protopteridae > Protopterus > Protopterus annectens. The sequence goes on along the minus strand of NC_056730.1, from coordinate 270,423,448 downwards.
GTAGTAGAGCTGATGAAGTGATCCATGGTGTGGCAGTTTAGTTTCACATACACTCATCATGGCTCCTCTGGAAGAGTGTCAGTTAGGGACTCAGCTTAATGTAGGTTGGGATCCTGTTCCAAAGCAAGGGAAGTCTGTGAGTTAGTAATGTATCCCTCCAACATGTTCTATTTATTGTTGTGATGATGATATCCCTAGGTCACGTGGCACAGTGAGCTTGGGTTTACTTCATATAGTGCATGTACATCAGTTCTGCATTGGACATGGACCTGTCTGTTGGGCAGCGATCGCCTGAGTAGACAGTATGCACCAGAGTACAGATTGAGTTAAATTCAGTCTTGTTGCATGGGGCAACTGTTTGAGACCAGTAATCCTCTTGTTGAGGTACTTCAGTGGTCTTTCCAGCTGCTGAAGGTGCCTAGTCAGATTCATCACAAGTGTGCCGTGATACTCTCTGATGGGTCTGATGACTGATGAGTAGAGGGAACCTTCTTTGACCTACATGCAAAGACCTTGGCAATTTGTGGGAACACATAGCATGATTTTCTAACCACTTTGTGAATGTGTTTCTGGAAGTAGAGATGACTATCCACATGTGTCCATAGATCCCTTATTATTACCTCCATATTTAGGGTGTTGGCACCTATGTGGTATTTGTATGACTGTAGCTCGAGGCCATAATTTTGATACCACATCTGTCTGACTGAGACCCTTTTTAAGGATGTCTCTGTTGTCCCAAACATCGATTATGACAACCTTTTTGCAGTCATCCACAAACTTTGCTAAACATAGCCCTCATGTGTTTGACTGTATTTCTGAAAAGTATACACCAGACAGGAGAGGTCCCAGGACTGAGCCATGGGGGACAGCAGTTGTTACCAGCATGAACAGGAGACCACAATTCTTACCTTGTGGGATCTATCTGTGCCCCAGTTGGCAATCCATCAGATGACATATGTGTTTATGCACAGGTTGTTGATTTTGTGGATATGACATCTGTGTGGGATGTTGGAAAAGGGCTTTTCAAGGTCTATGTAGGCCATGTGGAGCCCATTTCATTGATGTATGTCCTGGGAGACTGCCTTGTAAACTATCTAACAGGTTTAGGAACCATGATCTGCCCCTGACCAAACCAAAATGGGTAGGGTTGTGTGTTTGTAGGCTCCCAATAGCTCTGTTTATGAGTTCCATAATGATGGACTCCATGGCCTTGCAGATCAGGCATATTAGGCTTATAAGACAATAGTTCCCATGGTCTGTTGTGCACCAACACTTGTGGAGTGTGCCAAATGTTGCTGTAACCCATTCAACATTTTAATATCCTGTACAGAGGGTGAGTCTCAACAGACTGTTCAGGTGCAGGGTCTGTTTGTTTTGGAGTTCACATATGACACAGCCAGGGAAACCATGTCATCCCATAGAGACCTGGTTTTTAGGTTTGGATAGAGCTGTTTAACCATTGTATATGTGATTTCTGGGTTTTCACAATCTCCAGGTATGGTAATGGGCCCTTTTGTCAGTGAGAGGAGGGTAACTATGTATGAACCTGTCTGACAAGATGTTGGCAATGTCAGTCATGTACATGTATTCATTTACACTTTGCACTGACTCAGAATATATATGAGTTTACATTGATATTTATGACATAGCGAAAGAAAGCTTCATGGTTCTCTTATGGACTCTTTGGCAATATTTTTGTCAGAACATGGCTTGGATAATGTTAGGAGTGCTCATTGTTTCTTGATGATAATGATTGGAGATGTATTGATCTTCTTTGGATTTTCACTTTCTTTGAACAACTTAAGTACTTGTAGTACATAGTTTGATTATGACAGGGGTTCAATATATTATACGGGTCTGTTTTCATATCACTGTGTGCAAGGCAGGATTGGTGAACAGTGACAAGTGCCTGGAGTAAGAACTGCAACTGCCAGATATGTGTGGCCCACTGCTGTACTCAGACGTGGCCTAAGTGTGTGAGCATGCCCAGTATGACCTTTCAGTATGTTGCTGACTGAAATTGTCTAAATTTGTTTAAGTGTGTGAGCATGCCCACTATGGGCATATATACTATATGTGTGTGAAAAATCAAGTTGGTTTTTACTTCAGGGCTAACCTTTGTGTTGTACATCGACAGGAAGCACGATGTGCCTGCAGGGCTTCCATGAGTCAATTTGCATAGACTTATCAACATTGCTACATACAGGGGGGACAGCTATTATTTGTGCATTTCTACCCGGGGGGCACACCTGATTGTTACTGTGAGTGTACATAGGATGAGGGGTACACCTGACACTTATACACATTTGCTAGGCCTGCACTGCTAGGTCAGGTACTCCATTTCAGTCTGTATTGTTGCCTATCATACTGGCTTGAGGCATACCACTGTACTACAGACCTTAGCTTCCAATTACATGCATATTAGTTTGTGACTTCATAGCCTACCCAACCCACATCACACTGCCTGGCCTGCTGTTATCTGTCTGCATAGGCCTGGGGGGAGGTTACTCATATGACTCTTCAGAGGGCATGATACAGCATTTGTTTGTGTTTGCATTTGTCTACAATTGTCCTGCTGGCTGTGACTGTTAGGTATGTGACCCGCCCCCAACTGGTATGTGTGAGTGACTTAAGTTGTGTCTGTACCAGTGAAATGCTGTCATATCTTAGTGGTTCAGTACTGTGACTATAGTGCACAATATCCTGAGTTTGAGCCCTGTCACTGCTTTTTATTTTCCTGCTGGGCAGACCTGACTGGTTAAGGAACACTAAAGCAGGTGTGAATGTGTTTACCCAACTTTGTTCACCTTTGCCTGACTTTGCCCAACATTGCCCAACGTTGCCCGACGTTGCGCTGGTTAGCGCAGTGCGCAGCTATGTGCAATTGTATTTAAATATGCTCAATACTGGTAAAATTTGCTTAGCAGTGCTTTATATTGCTTAAAATAGGGACTCTTGCCTCAGGTGGTGCTGCAGGGCTGCCTATGTCAGATGCACATATTACACTCCCTATACATATTTGAAAACAGGTAGTGTCAAGTTAGGCACCCCTTTTACTGTATGTGTGAGTCAAAGAGAGGTGTCATTTCCAGGGTTCCTACTGAGTCAGTGTATGTGCTATGTGTTGCCTCTTTGCCAAGGCCAGGGCATACTGGGCACGTCTCCTTCTGCCTACTGGGGCAGGCTCAGGTTGTTCCTCCTCCGAGTCACGCTGTGCCTGTGCAGGCCTTGGCAATCATGGGGGGCTGTTTGGCCCTGCCCCATGTTGTTCCTGCTGCAGCTGTTTCCGCAGGATCATATTGTGTAGCATGGCACATACCATCACAATTTGGGTACATGTAGTTGGTGAGTACTGCAAGGCTCCACCAGATGTGTCCAGGCACTGGAACCATGACTTCAGCATCCCAAACACACGCTCAGTTATGTTTCTTGTTTATGCATGTGCCTCATTATGAAGTTTTTGTTCGGGTGTGTGTGCATTTCTGATGGGTGTCATCAGCCATGGTTCCAGTGCCTATCCAGCATCCCCCACTACATGACCATCAGGGATGTCCCCATTGACAAATCTCTGGTACAGCTGTGTCAGATGCCAGATGTGGGAATCGTGATAGCTTCCAGGGCAGCCTGCACACACATTCATTATTATGCCCTGGGTATCACACACAACCTGGCAGTTGATGGAGGGGAAGCACTTGTGGTTTATGTAGACCCTACCCCACTCACCGGGTGGTGATTTGATGTGTATGTGCGTGCAGTCAATTGCACCCACTACCTCAGGGTATTCTGCTATTTGGTGGAAAAGACACATATTGCTGGCCAATGCCTCACAGGAATTGAAGAAATATACATGCTCACTGACATGAGCTGACATGGCATCCAGGAACTGGTGCAGTACCCTGGATGCTGATGCCTCTGAAATCCCCATCATATCACCAGTTGGTCTCTGGAAGGTATCTGTAGCTAGTATTCGTAGGCCAACACATACCTTGGTATCCACTGGGATGGGTTCCCCTCTGTTGGTTCTGTGTGTGAGGCGTGGCCAGTACATCTCAACAATTTGCTGCAGGAGGTCTCTGTCCACCCTATAGCGCTCCACTATCTCCAGCTCATGTAGCCCCTGGTAGGTTACCCTGGGTCTGTACACTCTTCTCCATCTCCTCACTGTGGGTTGCTCAGCAGCATTCACAACATCACCACCCTCAGCACCTTGCACATGTTGGTTTATGATAGCAAGAGCAGCCCCTACCATTTTGTCTGACTTTAAAGTTTTTAAGCTTTCCCTCTTTGTATACTGCAGTGTTGCAGAGTTCTTGGGAAAAAAACAGGGAAGAATGCTGTTTGCAGAATTTAAAGTGCTGGACTGGGCTGGGCTGGGCTAGTCTGCTGCCTGTGTAATTGGCTGATTCTGATATATTTCATCTGGCAGCTCTGCTAGTTCTCCTTGGTTAAATTCCTACTACTTCTATTCCTTCCTTTTCCATTTCTGTTTCAGCTCGGGGCAGCGCTGCGCAAACACGCGCTCACGCGCGCAGATGATGTGTGCATGTTTGAAAGAAATTTCAGATATTTTCACGGTGTGCACCTTTGGTTTCTGGTTTTCAAAAAGGACAACTGTAGACACGCCTCTTGCAATCCTGAGCAACTCAGGGCAAACACAAGACACTGTGCTCCAATTAGCTTACAGCCTTTCTGACACACCCCCTCATGATGTTACCTATATTCTACTCTACTACTCACCTACTCCTACACATACACTCTTGGGACATGGCTCACATGCTGGGGAAAATTGTGATTCACTATCCTTATCCTCATTTGCATAGGATTGCCTACTAATGCATGGTTACATCTCTCACACTGAGCTTCCCCCCCTTAGCAAGCAATACTGTGGCCATGTTGTCTTCAGCCTGCCATTCACCTGTATGGCAGGATATGCTTTTTAGTGAAAATGGCTATTTTTGGCTATTTTTAAATTATTTTCTTGTTTTTTAAAGTGCCGCATGTTTGCGCAATGCTGCGCTACTCTTAAACATCGGAGATTGGGGAAAAAAATTAGATTTTAATAATTTTAAACATTTATAAATGTCAATGGCCTTATATTTGGCCATTGGCATGCTTCCTCAACTGCATGCATCCTTTATATAGAGCTGTCATAGCTCCGTTTAGCTATTTGCAGAACGGTACTCCGTTACCAATGGAGTACATTTCTGCAGATAATACTAATCTTCCACGGACAGGTTAATGTTTCCTGGATTGCAAATTTACCTCATTTACATAGCTTTCATCAGCAAATGATGTAATTTGTATACCATGATGCAGTCCGTGCAAGAGTAGCTTTAGCAGCTCTCGTGCACGGCCCTGCTGGCTGTACCTGGATCGCATGGCAGACATATTGCTTCCGTGAGCTCCTACACTCTTCTTGCACTCCATGCAAGCTTTTGTAAATCCAGCCCACTGTTGTAAAATAATATAAGTAACTTTAGAATGAATACTAAATAAGTAAATAAATAAACAAACAAGTCAATAAAAAAATAAATGCATGTTCTATTAAATGCTTAAGAAACTTACATCTGAATAGACCAGAAACAAGAACTGGCCATCTGAAAACTTGAAAATTATTAGACAGATATTTCTTTATATTGTTTATATGTGTATCTTATGCCATACTAAGATAAAGATGGTTTAAGGTTTTGTGTCTGACTCAGTTGCAGGAAGTCTTTTGAAGGAATATTTACTTATGAGTGAAGAGGTACTGACAATGAATGAGGAAAATGTTTTCTAGTTGCAGTTAAAATTAAGTACTATACTTCATAAACATTTCATCAAATTTTGTAAATTCGGAGATTGCATTTTCCTACTTAATATTTTGCATTCAGTACAGATTTTAGACAAACTTCTTAAGCTTCATTAGTGGGATCTGAGATTTCTTTGTCTGTTATACAGCATGGCACTATATCTGCTGTGCAATATGGAGAGCAAAGAGTTCCAGCTGAGCTGCATGAAGAGAATGGCATTTTGGAAACCTGGTGTCAGAGTTCAGATGAGTAGGATAAGGGAAGTTTAAAATATAAATAAATAAATAAATAAATACATAAATAAATAAAACAAAACCATGCCAATTTCATGAGGAAAAACAATGAAAATATCTTGGTTATGGTCAACAGGGATATTTAAGTATCACTACTATAATCAAGACTTGTGGAATCCAACAAGGCTCATTCTAATATATCCAATCTTATATGCCGTTTGTTCTACTACATTTATTTATTTTGTTCCCTGAACAAAAATATAAATGTGTCTCCCTGAATGATGTGCATTTGTACAATATTAGTTGTACTTCATCATTTTCAATTAAATCAATTGCAAGCTTAAACAGTTGCTTAGTAAATAGCTAGTTGTAAATCTGAAAAAAAGTGAGTCTTGGAAGTTAAATGTTTTCTGTTTTTAATCAAATCCAATTACATTTATTTTCTATGTATTTTATTCTCTTTATAAGAAGAAACTGCAAAATTCAGATGATATCCACTAGTGCTGACCAGATATACCATACTATATTTGAAATTAGTGTTAAACCATCTCTTCAATACCTGGCAGCTATAATATTTTGAAGGGGACATGTAAGCAATATGAGAACCTTATAATGAGTTTTAATTATAGGTTAGCAATGTCACTTAGATTTTTCACAGAAATTAATAAAGACTAAAATAAAAGTTGGTCTCTGTCTGTAGGATGCAAAAATAGTTTGTTGCTTTCATGGGGAGACAATATAATATACAGGGAACCATTCTTTCCAGAGAAGTAAGATATCTTTACAACAATGTAAATATCATTGGATGAGTCAACACAAAATGTAGCAATAAACACAGATAACAGTTAAACAAACATGTAGTCAAACATGATTACTACAGATACAGAGTATGGAGACCAAAATACCAAGGATGTAATAAACCATAATTACTACAGATGCATAGAATGGAGACCAAAGTACCTATGATGTAGTAAACCATAATTACTACAGATGCGTAGACTGGAGAACAAAGTACTTATGATGTAGTAAACCATAATTATGACTGATGCATAGAATGGAAACCAAAGTACCTATGATGTAGTAAACCATAATTACTACAGATGCATAAAATGGAGACCAAAGCACCTATGATGCAGTAAACCATAATTACTACAGATGCATAGAATGGAGACCAAAGTACCTATGATGTAGTAAACCATAATTACTACAGATGCATAGAATGGAGACCAAAGTACCTATGATGTAGTAAACCATAATTACTACAGGTGCAGAGTATGGAGACCAAAGTACCTATGATGTAGTAAACCATAATTACTACAGATGCATAGAATGGAGATCAAAGTACCTATGATGTAGTAAACCATAATTACTACAGATGCAAAGAATGGAGACCAAAGTACCTATGATGTAGTAAACCATAATTACTACAGATGCAGAGTATGGAGACCACAGTACAAAGGATGTAATAAACCATAATTACTACAGATGCAGAGTATGGAGACCACAGTACCAAGGTAAAGGGAGGGAGTGTAAAGGCTACATACTGAAGACATTGTGATCTAATGTTTTCCTAGCAGGAATGAATCGCATGTGTCTTATGAGTATAAGGAGAGACTGGTATCACAGACTTATAAAAAAAACATAGGTTTATTACTCTAGTTTAAACAAAGGAATCAAAATATACTAAAAAGAAAACCAGTATGGGCAGGTTTCTCTGTATTTCCACAAACTTCCAACTACCAGGCTGCATTTAAAATGGCATCGCTGCAAGCCCTAACATGGCTTTAATTTCCAGCTCTTCATAAATGAATCGTGGTAACTGCAATGAACAACCTGATGAGTTAAAGATGCCTGGGTGCCAGTGTCACCTAGGTAGAAAATATCTAGGAAGAGGTTTACTCATTAGTGTAGGGTAGGCTGGGATGGATAAGGATTCTCCCACCTATTTGATGCCTTGTATCCTACTGGTGTCTAGATTCCCCCTTCTTTCCTATGTTGTTCCAGAGGGGCTGCGTTTCTAGAAAGTTGGCCTCATGTGCCTGTCTAGTCTTTAAAAAGACTGTATCCAAAGAGTCTTTAAATGTCTTTAAAAAGACTGTATTTGAGCTCATATCTGGGTATCCTTGGAGTCTTGATAAAGACTGCCCAGGTGAATTTTACTAGAAAATAGTAGCATGTTGATGTTAATTTGATTGGACAGTCACTTGGTCTATGGTAGGAGTCCATCTAGTGTTCCTCTTACCAATATTTCTTGTGGTCGAGCTTAAGGAGGTTCAGGACTGAAATCAGTGATTCCATACTGTTACGTCCTGGGGGTCTTTCTGGCTTGCAGCCTGATCTGCCAGCAAAGATCTTTCTTTTGCAGATAGTTATTGGTGTTGCTGTTGAGTGGAGTTTCTGATATCTGGTTTAGGATGTAGAAAATGAAACTGTTGTGGCCTGCTTTGTTCCAAGTGTGGATTGCAGGGGGTTGGATGCTGCCAGGTACCTGATGTTGTGATAGTGTTTTGCTACCCTCATTTTGAGTTTGTTTATAGTCTTCCCAATGTTGAACACTCTGCCCTGTATACTATCCTATTGGAGTTGCAGTTGCCAAGATGGTGTGCTTAAAATATTTTGCGATTGTTGGGGCAGAAGAAAGCATCCTTATTACTCATAAACTTGCAAAATGTACATGGTGGGTTGCTGCATGGGTAGATTCCTCTTTTTTCCACTGTCCTGGGTACTGGTGGTTGTTCTACATAGTCCTTAATGCTGCGTCCTCTTTTGGGGGTGAATTTAGGTTGGGGTGGGAATAGTTGTCCAATGGTCCTGTTCTCAGTTAGAATGGGCCAGTTGTCCATGATTATGTTCTTTATTTCCTGGTTGTCCACTGAGTAATTGGGGAACATATTCCACTCCCAAGTTTGTTGGCTGATGGGTCAGTTTGCTAGATTCCATAGCTCTTTGTGTGGGTTGTTCCTGGAGGGAAGGTTAGAGGTTTGCCATCAACTTTTGCCTTAATGATGAGGGTGAAGATGCTGTTAAGGAATTTGTTGCTGTATCCCCTGATAGGAAATCTATCTGGAGTTCTTGGATATTCTTGGTAAAATTTTCTATTTCCTTGAATATCCTGGCTATCCTAAGCCCTTGTGACTTAACTACATTGCACTTTAGCTTGTGAGGGTGCATGTTCTTAAAGTGTAGAGGCATGTTGACCCTAGTTGGCTTACGGTAAGGTCATTGGTGAGGGAATCCTTGTTTGGGGTTTAGCTGATGGTGAGGTAAGCTTCAATCACGGCACTGATACAGTATTGGTGAGGTCGTATGGTGTAGAGTGCCTCTGCATCTATGGTGACCAGGATGGAGTACTTGTGTCTGGTCAGGTCTTTGATCTCTTGGAGAAAATTCATAGAGTTTATTATGAAAGAATGGTTGTTTTCTGTGAGAGGCTTGCTGGTTGCATGTAGGTAGATGGCCATGGGTTCAGTGATGGATCCCCCACTGGCCACTACTGGTCTATAAGGTGGGTCCTGGGTTTGGTAATGCTGAAAAATTGTGGAAATCTTGGATGGATGATGGTCAAAAAATCTAAGAGTTTCTCAGTTATGAGTTCACGTTCATAAAGATTGGTGAGTTCAGTTAGGATGTTTTCATAGGATTTTTTGACATTGTATAGATCAGTACTGAAGAAGAACTTCTGGTTATCAAAACTGCCCATATTTTGTAGGTGGAGGTGGGGGTGTCATGACAAAGATGCCTCCACCTTTGCCTGACTTTATTAACCTGTGTGATTTGTCTTTACTGAGGGTTTGGAGGGCTTCCAGTTCATTTTTGCTGATATTATAAATGATACTTCAACAGATACAAATCTCATCGCTTACCTTGACAAGAATGACATCTCCACAACTCCACAGTCTTCCTTTTTGTTTCCACTTAGATGAGACAATTACTTCCTGTTTCAATCCCTTAAGTCTCCACTTATACAGTCTTAACTGCCAATCAGGGCCTCGTTAACTAACTAATACAAAGTGATACCCAATGACATGTTCATGACAATGTTCCCACACCACACATTTCAGCACACTTTTTTAAGAAGCGCAACCCATTTTCCAGACCCAGAATGCTATAGCTACCCCAATCAACACAAAACTAAGGGTTTTGGTTTCATATGCAGTTAAGAGTATTGACATGTCACTATTTTGTTTGACTAGGCTTGTCCTGTGGATCACTGTGTGATGAAAGGTCTGGGTGGATAGTGTCCACTGATGCTTCTTCTTATTGCCAGTAGTCTGCCTACTTAAGCACTGCAATGGGACATGATCATTCAGAAAACTGAAGTGCTTACTGAGCAATGAAGGTCCACTAGTAGCATGTTTTCTACCTGCATTATTCAACATCTTCTTGATATATCATAGAAGGTGCTTGCATGTGTTCAGATAGCACTACTTACAGGCCTACCCCCTAACTTGTTTGGAATATAGAATAAACACTTTGGTAACAACAGGAGTCACTAACACAGGTACAAAACATAGGATCCTTTTATTTCATTTTCCTTCATCACAGATCTTTCAAAAGATAAGCAATATTTGCAAAATTAGGAACAAATTCTCCATGGTATCCAGCAAGATCAAAAAAAAATCTTCACTTATCTTTTAGTGGAGTATATAGTTCAACTTTTATGGCCAATATGTTGTTTCTAGTTGAGGCCTTATCCCCTTTTTTTCCTTGTAAAGTACACTGTGCTTGGTTCCACTATACCCAGTCTATTTCTCTTAATATTTCCAGTGAAGCTTGCATGTCTTATGAAAACATAATTTAATTTATCCTTTCATTCCATAAAAATCATACAACATAACAATATTTTTTATGATTTTAACATAATGTCTATTCTTGTAATATCCATATTTAATCATATCAGTATTTATCTTAACCACTTCTTTAATTATATTACTTTTCCTATAATTTTACTACTTTTTTACATTTCAAAAAAGTATATACACTTCCTTTTCCTTACAATGTAAATTCTTTCTTTTCTCTTTCTATTTGGCATGTTTCCTTTCACTGGTAATTTTGTCTAGTACCAATCTCCACAAAAAATCTTTACTTTCCACTTACTTTATTTATTTATTATTTTTATAGCTTTAAGTTTTTTCTTCTACTAGATTCCACCATAGTTTAACATAGCACTATATTATCATGATATTCTTATACTATCATTTTTTCCCTTTTCTGTTTTAACAATTTTTATTTTCTGCATTAATATTTTTTCTTGATAACATTTCATCTCTTCATTTATATATTCCCCAGGATTCAGCAAGCTCTGCACGGTGTACAGGAATAGTGCAAGAGCTGCTGCAGGCAATATGGCTGCTGTGCGATCCAGGAATGAGCTCCCGGGATGTGCACGAGCGCTCCTGTACTATTCCTGCATGGACACAGCCCCTGTATGCTAATTACCTAATTTGCTGGTGAAAAAACAAGCAAATGAGATGAATTAGCGATCCAGAAAGCAGGCAGACATCCGTGCAGAAATAGTGTAGATTGCAGAAAAGTATTCAGCCAGTAGCTGAATGCATTTCTGCAAAGTACAAAACAGAGGCAAGTCAGCTCATAAAAACACATGTATTAGAAGGGTTAGGCATGCCAAATGTCAAATATATGGCCATAGGCATACAAAACAATTTCAAAATTATAAAAATTAACTTTTTTTTTTTTTGGCCGATTTTGGCCGTTTAAGCTCAGGGCAGCAGTGAGCAAATGGGATCAGCCCGAAAATTAAAAAAAAAGCTGGAAATAAGCTTTTAAACCAAAATCATAATTTTGCCATAATAGTTAATGGCATGCATAACACAACAAGACCATGGAATAGTGGTTGCTAAGGGGGAAGACTGAGTGTTGGATTTGTAACCATGCATTAGCAGTCAATCGTATGCAAATGAGGGCAATGATACTGAATCACAGATTTCCACTCAGTGCTAGCTTGCACCCAACCGTGTGGTTGCATTAAGACTATAGTGTAAGCCTAAGAGCTAGATGACTTCATAAGGTGGTGTGTCATGCATGCTGTAAGCTTATTGGAGCCCTGTGGCCTGTGTTTGGGCTTAGCTAAGCACAACTAAGGCAGGGGGTGTGTCTAAGGCTGTATTGTCTTCCACTAAGAAATGCAGAGTGTGATCATGTCCAGGGAGGGCCAGTTTCTGTTAACCGGTATTTACATTGCCTAAATGGGTGGGTGCAGCCTGCACCGGGTTAAAAAAATAAATAAATAACAACCAGGACATAGCATCTCCAATCACATCTGAGCACTGGGTTTGCATGGCACGCCTCGGGGCTTAAACAGGAAGGCAATGGGAAGGGAAAATAGCAGTAGGAAGGCAATCAAGGAGAACTAGCATAGCTGGCAGGTGAGATGTATCAGAACCAGCCAATTACACAGGCACCATCCCAGCCCAGCCCAGTACACTACTATGACCTATGCAAACACCTTTCCCTCTTTTTTTCTCACAAACTGTACACCACCGGTGTACAGAAATGGGGAAATTTTACCTAACAAAAGCAACAAAATGATAGGGGCTGCTTTTGTTTCATAAATCAACATGTGGAAGAGGCTGAGGGTGGTGAGGATGACAATTCTGATGACCAATCCACAGTAAGGAGAAGGAGAAAAGGGTACAGACCCAGGGTAACCTACCAGAATCTACATGAGCTGGAGACAGTGGAGCACTATAGGGTGGACAGGGACCTCCTACAGCAAATTGTTGAATGGTACCGGCCACGCCACACACACACAGAAACAGCAGAGGTGAACCCATCCCAGTGGATGCCAAGGTATGTGTAGGCTTAAGAATACTAACCACAGGTACCTTCCAAAGGCCAACTGGGGATAACATGGGGATCTCACAGGCATCAGCATCCAGGGTACTCCACCAGTTCCTGGATGCCATGTCAGCACATGCCGGTGAGCACATATATTTCCTCAACACCCATGAAGCGTTGACCAGCAATATGCGTCTCTTCCACCAAATAGCAGAATACTCTGAGGTAGCGGGTGCTATAGACTGCATGCACATACACCTCAAAGCACAACCTGGTGAGCAGGGTAGAGTCTACATAAACTGCAAGGACTTCCCCTCCATCAACTGCCAGATCATGTGCTATGCCCAGGGCATTATAATAAATGTTTATGCTGGCATCCCTGAAGCTATCACGAATCCCATATCTGGCATATGATGCAGCTGTACCAGAGATTTGCAATGGGGACATCCCATGTGGCCACCTAGTTGGGGATGCTGGTTATGCACTGGAGCCATGGCTGATGACACCCATCAGAAATGCACATACACCCAAACAAGAACTCCATAATGAGGCACACGCACAGGCAAGAATCATAATAGAGCATGTGTTTATGATGCTCAAGTCATGGTTCCGGTGCGTAGACATATCCGGTGAAACCTTGCAGTACTCACCATCTACATGTACCCAAATTGCTATTGTATGTACCACACTACGCAATATGATCCTGTGGAAAAAGCTACAGCAAGAACAGCATGGGGAAGGGCCACACAGCCTCCCACCATTGCCAAGGCCAGCACAGGCACAGAGTGACTCAGAGGAGGAACAATCTGAGCCAGCCCCTGTAGGCAGTAGGAGGCATGCCCAGTATGTCCAGGCATTGGTAAAGAGGCAACGCATAGCACATACACTGACATGGTAGGAACCAAGGGAATGACACCTCTCTCTGACTTGCACATACAGTAAAAGAGATGCTAAACATGACAGTACCTGTGCTTAACCATGTATAGGGATGTGCATCATACATAGTCAGCCCTCCAGCACCATCCTCAATACTGGCACAGCCACAAGATAAGTCAATCTCACTATCAATTTCTGAATGGAGTAGTATGCTTTGCTACTTGTATCTATGGTATGGATGTGAGCATGCAAGGGAATTGGGTGGCTGAAGGGGATAGCAGCAAATAGTAGACACCTATTTTGGCAGCATGAAATCCATAACAAACACTGGTGCAAACATAGTAGACAGTACTAGAAAAGGTGATAAAACCAACTGCAGGTCATGTGGTGGGCCAAATGTGTGTACATAGGACACACACATGCATGTCAGTGAGGCTCACATACCCAACAACAGTCTCAGCCAGCAGGACAGGTGTAGACAAACACAAAGAAAGGCTGTGCTAAGGCCTCTGAGTGATGGCAATGGAGAACAGCCCCCTTCCAAACCTCTACAGACAGACTGCAACAGGTCAGGCAGTGGGATGTTAGTTCTGAAGGGTAAGAAGTCTGAAACTGAAATGTAGATCTATAAAACCTAAGATCTGTATTACACTGATATGCCTCTAGTCTGCATGATAGGTCAGAATACAGAATGAAATGGAAGCCAGCAGAGTACCTGTAATTCCAGTACAGTCATAGCAAATGTGTACAGTTGTCAGGTGCTCCCTCCCCCACAATCCTATGTAGACATGTAGTAACATGTATGTGTGGGTATAATAACAGTGGAGCACAGATTACCTGAGCTGGCCAAAGTAGCAGGATAGGTTGTTGCATGTGTACAATATGCGGGGCTCTGTGTGTTAGGTTGTTGTGTGCTGTATATTGTGTGAAAGTGGTCAGCATTTAGGCATGGAGGGTTGTGTCCTGGTGGCCAGTGGCCAGTATGGTTCATGACAGGGCCACGTTCTCACAACTGCAGTGCTAAACACAATGCATCTCAGCAAGACACAATCCAGCAGTAATCCATACTAATTGTTCGGACATCTGACACCATCTGAAAGATAGACGTGGCATGAATGTGGGCCCAGACATACAAACGGCACACAGGTGGAAGTACCCTAGACAGAGAGTGTATAAAATGTTACTGTCAAATGGACACACCCTTGGATTTGTACATACAGGTTAGCAGCACATTAGTTGGCTGTGTAGTAGGGAATACTGATGCCATCTGGCCAAACACTGGCAGACCAAAAAAAGGCACACGTATGAAGTACTGAGAAACCACTGATGTCCCTGCACAAGCCAGCATAAGTGGAATGCCCCACTTATCTCTGTGAGTCAGCTGCAAGTAGCTTCCATAGCACACATGCACTCAGCTCACCCCACCATCAGCCACAGGTACCTCACAGGACATATCCCTGCTGTTGGGAATGAGTACAATACGACCACCACCTCTGTATGGAAATATCCACAGAATGCAGCATGCTGAAGAGCTGTCCCATGCAGGTGTGTCCCTAACTGTAAGCAGCACCTTGCCAACATCCACACCAATGGATTAATAAGGAAAGAAATTATTGCCATTAACACCTTCACACGTACCCTGTCACCCCAGGGGAATACAATGGCTTGCAGCCTGGGACTGTAGGAGTGGCACAATGCACTGGCCTGCTACAGATGGCCTGCAGCACTACCAAATGCCCTACAGTTCTCTGTCAAAGGCCTGTGTCTCACCCGTACTGCCAACGTATGTTATCTCATGGACTCCCAAATAACGACATAACACAGTCCACAAAACACAAATGCAAGGCCATGTTGACAAATTCCAGTAGCATGTCCACCATGTCCTACTGCATGAACTGTGGACCAACCCATAAATACTGTTGGGATTAAGTGACAACTATAGGGATACTTATCAAATATCATTTACATAATGTTCGAAAGAGGATAGAATAATAGTAGAAGCATGGACGTCATGGAGTGTGGGAAGTCTGAAACTCAGATGTGTGCACATACTATCCCTGCCTGCAAACACAGGAATGGGTGGCTACAAACCTGCTCGTAAACCACAATGTGAAGGGGTAATGACCAGAAAAATGAGCCCTGCCTCTGGGTAACCTGTGTGAATCTGTACAGCTTTGAGGTATGCCCACAACAGGATATAACCATTCTGTCACGTTAATAGATGTACAAGCATGGGATCCTCAGCCACCACAGCATCAAGGTGCTGAACAATTTACACAGACCCATCAGCAAGTGTCTACAGCTACCCCTCCAGAAGGGCATGATTGTGCAAGAATATGTAGGCTGCAGACCACAATACTGGACACAGCTTCATTCATCTTGTATTCCCCAGGAAATTACTGCAAGCAAGTACGTATACCTGTCAGTACTTGATGACATAAAACATCACAACTGTAAAACAGTACATATGACTGACTATCTCTCCTAACACCAATACCATGTAGCAGAAGTAGCACATACACAATTAGTTACAGTACCCCACTATCCTTTGCCCATTGTGACTCCATATTGTCAATCTGTCTACAGATATCCTGCAGAAAAAGGTTGCTAGCTGTAGATGTAGAACACAAATGACTGCACTGGAGTACAATCTACCTGGAATGCTTTATTTTCTGAAAAAAAAAAAAAATATATATAGATATATATATATATATATATATATATATATATATATATATATATATATATATATATATATATATATATATATATGTATATACTTGCTTCCCGCCTTTCTAAGCTAGTATAGTCCAGTTTTCAGGTTAGTGCTGAATTCAGGGCTGTGTTACAAATCTCTGTGTTTGCCCATACCTTACTTGGATAGAAGGAAGTGTCTCTGTTCACCTGGGAGAGAGGAGAGCTTTGAGCAGCCTATCTGTCCCTGGAGGAGGGGTGTCAGCCCAGAAATTAGTAGTTTATTGGCCATTTTGGGCTAATTTGTATCTCTTTCATTTCCCTGCTGTAAATACCGTATTTGCCCAATTTTGCACGTCGGGCAGCACCGGTTAGCTAGGGTAAAACTATTCCCGGCTCCACAAAGTCTCCTCTTCAATTTTTCCCTTGGAACTAGACAAACTTTCAACTTAAGCACTCAAGCCATTCATTTCTCAGCCTGGCACTTGCTCAAACCTTATAGCAAGCACTTATAAACCCTAGCACTAGACCCTCCTGTACTGTACAGAAGGACAAGGCTCTCTATTCGACCTTACCAGCCATCCAGTAAAACAGTTCACTGTACCTATCCAGGCATGTCCACAAGGCAGTTTCAGGCGTACTCTCCAGTCCAACTGGTAAATTTGGGCATTTTGAGGCAATGTTACAACTGCCTCATGTACACAGACAACCCTGTCCTCCTACCACCAAACACTAATACATGCAAGAGATGCAGTTATACAGCCGAACTAGAGGCTAAGCTCTCTCAACCCAAGACTGGATCAGACAGTCAAGAGGAGAAGGGAAATACTTGCATCACAGCACCAGTCTTACATAGACTCATTAAACCAGCACCGGCTGGCCAGAGACACTTCCTTCACATAAATACATGAAAACATAGTCGGAGGCTCTAAATAAAAATCTGCAAAACCAACAGAGACCTCCAAAGCAAACATCCAAGCAACTTCCACCCCCCCAACACAAACCATGAAACACATACTTCACAAAACCAGTGAGCCATGCAATCACAGCCCTTAAGGCAAAATAACATACCCAACATACTAGTAATAGGTGACTCTATAGTCAAGCACACTGATGTCCCACTCACTAGGCTGAATAAGGAGAAGGTTACTATTAGCTGCCTGTCGGGCTCCAGGATCCGCCACATAACACAAGCACTCAGGTCACTCCAGAACAAGTACAAATATGACTCTGTCATTGTCCATGTTGGTGTGAATGATGTGAATGACCTGAGCCGTTCCTCCCTAGACTACATGAAGAGAGACATGGAAGAGCTCTCTGATCACGTAGCCCAGGCCGGTATGACCCTGGCCCTAAGTAGCATCCTGCCCTCACCAAGAATGATACCATGGTATAAAGAAAATAATTCTCGATTTCAACAATTGGTTAAGTTTTATTTTTTTTTTTTTCCTCATATTTTTTTTATTGATTTTCAACAGTATAAATACAGTTTTTAAAAAGAAAAAACAACGTAATATCAAATTTTAACAAAAACTATATACAAGGTCCAAAATAGATACCAAATCTTCAATAACATTACATTTTATCTAATAGTTTTTTAAGCTTTATCCAGGCAATTTGTTTATGAGTCATGTTTGAGGAGTGTAACATAGCTGTTTGTAATTCCCTACTACAAATAATCTTAGTAAAAGATATAAATTCCTTGAATGAGAGGTTATTTTTACATTTCCAATTTCTAGTAATAGTTTTTCTTGCTATAGCAAGTAGAGTCCAAAGGACGTTCATTTGATTCAGTGGGACATACCTTGGCATTGGTGCATTAAAAAGTATCATAGAATCAGAGATCTCACATCTGTCCGACCACAAAGCTTTAATAAAATTTTTAAACTCCATCCAAAATGTGGTTATTGTTCTGCATTCTAAAAACATATGTGCCCAGTCAGCATCTATTAGCTCCTCCCATCTACAACATCTGTTAAAATCTTTTCTTGCTTATTCTAGAGGCTTTTTTGGTGTAATAAAACTTCTATGAATGAATTTCCATGTAAAAATTTTCCAATATGTGGAAGAAGAAGTATGGTAAACAGATCTGAGAATTAAAGTTTTATCATTTATATGTATTTGGGAGTTATTGAAATTGTTGATATATTTCCATAAATTGTCGTCTAATATTATTAGATCTGATCTAAGAATGTTGTAAAATCTTGACAATGAGATACCATTATTATAGCCTATATTGGTGAAGTCAAAGAGGATGGGTAATTTTTTGGGGAGGTCTGTTATAGCAGGAAAATGATGTCTTTTAAATTCTGTTAAAATAAATTCTCTGAAGATTTGAATATTTAACCAGTTATTTTGGTAGATATTATACCTGGCTAAAAGGTAGGTAGTATCATGAATATTATTAGTTCATAAAAACTGATGCCAGAATAATAACCCATTTTCTTCCATAGTTTTTATTTTCATCATGTTAAAGGAATCAAAGCATCCCTTGGTTAAGATTATTGGAAACATTAGAATGGACAAATTGTTGTTCAAAAGATTCTTATTAATTACTTTTTTTAAATTTTGCAAGATATATTTAATTATAGGAATTAGATGTGATTTTTCCTGCTCATTGTTGAAGAAGAATTCTTTAATAACTATAAATAGCTTAATATTTTCAGAACAATATATGTTTTTGAAAAACTTGTCAAATTTAGTTAATAGTATTGTTTTGTGTAAATTTTTCCAATTTGAATGGTATTTTGGACTTAACCACAGACTTGTTATATTAAGAATAATGGCATCAGCATAAAGCTCAAAATTTGGAAAAGCAATCCCTCCTTCAATCCAGTTTTTATAGTGCCAATCATATTTAATCCTTGGTTTTTGAGGATACCATAGGAATTTAATTAATATAGTGTTTATGTGTTTAAATTGTTTTCTAGAAGGAGGAGCCAATAGTGTTTGAAGATAAAAAAGATTTTTTGTTAATAGAATCATTTTTATCAGAGATAATCTTTCTTCTATAGTAAAGAACATTTTCTTCTATCTATTAATGTATTCTGTGATTTTATTTAATAACATTTTATAATTTATATTTATAGTGTCTTTCCATTTAGACAGAATATGAACCCCTAGATATTTCAATTTATCATTGATCCAGTTAAAGTTATTGTAATTAGATAGAGTGTTATTCAATTTTTTATTGATGAGAATAGTTTCTGTTTTGTTTTGGTTAAATCTAAGGTTTGAGATTTCCTCAAAGAGTTTTAATGATCTGATAATGTGGTCAATAGATGAATCAATATTTCTAATAGTTAATAAGATATCATTCGCAAAGAGTAAAATTTTAGAAGAATAGTTCTCATTAACATCAAAACTTTTTATGTTTATATTGTTTCTTATAAAATTAGCAAATGGTTCTATTGCTAATGCAAATAGTAGTGGGGATAAAGGGCAACCTTGTCTACTGCCTTTTAGAATTTGAAGTGGGCCAGATAAAAAAGCACCAATTTTAATATACGCTATAGAACCTTCATATAATTTTTTTTAACAAGTTTAATATTTCCGAGGAGAAATTATATTCTTTTAATACCATAAATAAGTATGTCCAGTTAATAAAATCAAATGCCTTATCTAGATCTAGACTGATGAGTGATAATTCTTTTTTTTTATTTGCAAAATCTATTAAAGTTAAAAGTCTAATAGGATTATCCTGAATGTTTCTATTCAGTATAAAACCTGTTTGATCGTTGTTTATTAAAGTCGGCATCATTTGATTTAATCTGTTTGCTAAAATAGACGCAAATATTTTATAATCTATATTTAATAGGGAAATAGGACGATATGATGAAACAAATTTGGAGTCCTTATCTTGTTTAAGAATGGGAGAAATTAGCGAATATTTCCAAGAAGGACAAAGTTTGTCACTTATTCGAAATTCCTCAAGTGCTTTCATTAATATCTTCAAAATGGAATCACCTATTATGCCATCAAGACCAGGGGCTTTATTATTTTTAAGATTTTGTATTCTTTCTTTAACTTCTATTAATGGTATTGATTTAAGTAATCTATTATTTTGTTCTTTAGAAAGTTTATTATTTATATTGTTATTTAGAAATTCTATTTTTGAACTATTATTAGTAAAGTTTAAGTTTGCTTTATTCATTGTTTCATGATATGAACGAAAAATCTCTAAAATATTTTTTAGATCTGAAGAAGGTTTTGAATTGTGCTTAGATGTGTCTAATATTTCAATTATGCATTTACTCTTATGAAAACTTTTTGTTTTGGCTGCTAATCTATGCATATGTTTTGGATTAGATGAATAAGATTGTAATTTTAACCTCTCTAAATTAATTGCTACTTTATGACTAAGAATTTCTTAATATTCAAGATTTAGTTGTTTTAATTCCAGATTCGAGCCCAATTCTTTGGGGTGTAAGTTCTTTTTTAAAGTGTCGATTTTCAATTGTATATTTAATAATTCTTTGTCCCATTCTTTCCTTTTATGTAAATACCAGGTTTTTATTTTCCCACATATATAAGATTTTAAAGAGTCACAAATAAACACTATATTTGTGTTATTATTATTATTACGTTCAATATAATAGTTTACTTCCTTTATAAACCATTATTTGAATCATTTTATCTTAATAATATAGGCTGGTAGTCCCTGCCAATGAATAAGATCATTTGGTTTAATTTTAATTTTAAATAGTATGGCATTGTGGTCTGACAGAGGACATGATGTAATCACTACATCTTGAGTCTTAGATAATAGGCTGTCAGATATAAACACTTTATTAATAGTCGTCTGTGTACCATATCTATAAGAAAAGTGAGTAAAATTGAGATCTCTGCTCTTTGATGATGTATATGTCTTTTAGGTTATGAAATGAGACAAAATCTATCAATTTTTTGGCTGATGCAGGTATCTTAATATTGCTGACATTAGTGGTATCTTTAGATGATAGAATACAATTAAAATCACCTGCCAAAATGATATCTCCTTTAAAATTTGCTGTTATTATTTCCAAATATTTGTTTGCAGATTTAGCACCAACACCAGGTAGCCAGTACGTATTTGCTAAAGTAAAATATTTATTATTCAATACCAATACTACTAGACACAACGTATCATTTTATCAGAGAAACTGTTAATTATTTTAGGCATTGGTAATGTATTTTTCCACAAAATCATGGTTCCTCTTCTCTTTGTTTGGAAATGAGATTCAGCTAGAATACTATAACCATTAGAAACCATTTTTTCTAGATCTTTCTGAATAATGTGCGTTTCTTGCAAAAATATGTCATCTTTATTAGATGCTAGGTATTTGAGTAACCTTCCTCTTTCAATAGGGTTATTAAGACCATTTGTATTCAGAGACAGACATTTAAACCCAGACATTGATTACTTTAAGCTTTTGATGGATAAATACTATTCTGGACTTAATTAACAAGTAATGTTCAGAGAAGATGAAAATATAACTATATACAAAACTAACCATGGAACATCTAGTTCCTGGATTGATGAAGATGTCATCAATACCACCCTCTATCATCCTTAGTGCTCAAGTCTGTCGTTTTCTAATGCTACTACCTAATATTTTATTGGATCAACAAACTACAGCCTATTAATTCTCCAGGATGTATAGGTATTACCATGTAGGAGATATTGTGGAAAAACATCTATTACCATAAATAATGTAATTTTCAAAATTTTTAAGAACAGTGTCTTTAAACTTGTATCATGACATAGTATATCATATTCATTTATGTCTATTCGATACTAATACAGATCTTAATTTAGTATACTACATTAGATCAAAACCTACTTAACCAGGAATTCAGTAGAGAAGTTTATGCATAAAAATAAGAAAATTTATCATGTAACAAAACATTCCAGTATGAACTTGCCTGTGAAATCACAACAGTGTTAATATTTACTATAGAATCAGCATATTAATATATAGCCTATAGGCTTATTTTCCTTTTATATAAGATATACAATTACCATTTTTTTTCTTTTTTTTCCCCCTTCTTCCCCCTAAAAAAAAAAAAACATATCTGATTAACCTTAAATAATTTATTAAGGTATTAAAGATATTTAAAATAAAGAGGTACCAATGAGAATTTTTTGCATGAGAAGATAATATTTTAGTTGCACAAATATCTATGCAGGTATATAGATCTGTGTAATCATCAAAAACATTAGCTTTTCTTTCCAAAGATGTGAGTCTAAAGAAACTATGTAGTGTAGCTTGATTTTAATAAAAATATCATATAATGAAGTCACAGCTTTTAACCTTCAAAGACACTTCAGTTTTAGAGGTTATAGTAATAATGTGTTTCCTTAAGTTGTCTTTTTTAACAAAATACATTAACAAATTTTACCAATATTTTTTCAGTTAGAGTGACAGTGGTTAACATGCAATATATCTTTTGCTAGAAAATGCAGTCTACAGACAGTACAATATTCAATATTTAATGAATATTAGTGAAAATGTCAGATTGTAGTATGCACTTATGTAGCTGGAGGTGGATTAAGTAGATCCCAATTTCACCATTCACTATAAATCCAACATAATGCAAAGTATTAATTAGAAAAGCAGTTAAAAAGTAAAGGCTACCTTTGGAAATAACAAATGTCCTCATGTCCTGATGAAAGTAGTAACTATAAGTCAAGAGTAGCCATCCTACTTTGCACCACACCCCTAACAGTCTTCTACTACTATCACTGACTAGTGAGGCAAAAGCATCACTTCAGTAACAACTAAGATCATTCTAGAACTGTCTCCTTTTCTTTGGATCTGGAATTTTGCCTGCCCCAATATATTATTTCACCCTTTTATAACAGAATGTTTATTTATTGTAATGGTTTGTCTTCAGCTTTGGCTTCCCCAATCCAGCAGTATTGCCATCAACCAACAACTCATATAATCAATAATATTGGGGACGAAGATATCAAGATGAAAGCACAGAAAATACATAGCTGCCCTAAAATCTACTTTAAAAATAATAAGAACACATTAACCCCCAATAGATAATGTATTTTAGTGACTTTATAATAACTGCATATGATGCTTTCTGCTCTTCTAACCAAAAAGGATCAGATGACCTAGTCTATGTTTTCACTGTATCTGTTAGCTACAGCTGCCAACTAATGATCAAGTGTAAATTACTTTGTAAAACACGTCATCAGAAAACTTATTATGAAGGGAACAATATAGGCATCAACATTAGTTTAGTAAAAAGGACCTTTATATATGTCTATGTTTTTTATATATTTTCTTTATCGCTCTTGGTATGCGATAAAGCATTTAGTTGTTCCATTTTCTTTTTCTTTTTTTCATGTGAAGATTTCTGGTAACATGAATACATAACCAAAGTTCATATGACAAAAGAGACTTCGAGAGAGTACATGCATAAGTTTCTTGTATTACAAAGAAGAAATCTCCAAGAAGTCTAGAGGGAACAGCCTTCTTTATTTTTTTCTTTCCTTCACCTTTAACATTTGAATTTTGGTGGTTAGAAGCTCGCACTAGGGAATCTGCAGCAAGCTATGATAACTGTTGACAAGATACTCATGATGTGCATTTTGTGAGAGAAAAGAAAAATAGAATATGTTACTCAAAAACTATATATATATGAAGTACAATAAAAAAAAAAAAAAACAACTTTGCCCCGTTTTATATAGATATAAAATTCTCTGTAACTATCAATTTTACCAGCCAATGTATCCAATATCAAGCACACAAACCCTCCTGTCCTTGCAACACACACTCCACCAGCTTTCATCAGAAAATACCTCTCCTTTTCCCTCTCCGTCAGCAGATGGACCCACAAACCACATTTAGTAAAGACACAAACCTCTCAAGTGTATGAGAATGTATTTTTACATGTCATGATGGATTCTTAGAAAGAAAACAATCTTCTCTATTATGATAAAGAACAATTTCCAATACCTTTTAAACTATTTAGAACAAGTCACATTAAGTTATATCCATTAGATCTAAAAGGACCCAAGCATAACATGACATTTAACAGGAGAGAAAGCCCGCTGATTCAAAAAGGGGCTACACTTTCATATAATTGCACTGAGATGGGGAGCTTTCATTTCACTTATCGGAGCGATCTATATCATCGGAATCTAACACACATACACATACAGTATCCAGTATTAAGGGGGTTCTTGTTTTAACCAATATTTCTATGGTATTGCTACATTGCCCCTATGTAGTTGTCAACTAATAATACACTCTGTCAAGGGAAGATTTTGAATTTTAACATCTATGTTTAACATTCTAGCGTATTTGTGTTAAAGGCTTTTAAATAGCAAATAAATTAAAAAATAAATAAATAAATAAGCATACTTAATAAATATTAAATGATTTTTACCTTAACATGTATGTTTTTCCCAGAAGTAGGTGATTTATAGCAAACAATTTTGAGATTTGAAGGGATTGTGGAAGAGCTTCATTTATATTATTTACCCTTAAGCTTCTTGCTTGTTTTATAAATTGATAACATTTTTCCATTTGTTGCCTGCCTTTTTAAACTAGGTAATGAGATGTCCATATCTTCAGTATTTTCCAAAATCTTATTCTTTTTCACATATTCAGAGGCATCATCAAGATTATTAAATATTTTTATTCCTTCAGATAGATGTATTTTAATTCTGGCAGGAAAAATGATTTGTGCTTTAATTTCAGCTTTCTTCCGATTTTTAATCAGAGGAATGCAGGCTTTTCTTTTAGTTATTATAGTAGTGGTATAGTCATTGTCAAATCTTATGTTTTGACCATTAATTTGTATAGGATTACCTGCCCACGCTGTTCTCAGGATTAAGTCCTTGTCTTGAGATGATAAAAATTTTACAATAATGGATCTTGAAGCATTTGAATTTTTTGACACAGACATATTTGACAATGACCTGTGAGCTCTCTCTATCCCAAAAGAGAGAGATTCAGGTAGGTTTAGTGTCTTAGGCAACCAGTCATTCAAGAACTGTATTGTGTTATTTCCTTCCATTTTTTCAGTTATGCTGTATATTCTAATATTATTTCTTCGTGACCTTGATTCTAGGTCCTCCACTTTATCTGAAAGTGCGGTGTTTTGCTTTAGTAAGAAGTCAATCTGGTTATCATTTTCATGTTGTCTTCCATCTATTTCATTAAGAGATTCTTTAATTTCTGTTATCTGGTCTGTGTGTCTTGTAATTATCTCCTTGAATTCTTCAATCTGCTTTCTATTTTCTTTCTTCATGTTTTCCATGATTTTTTCTAAATTGTCCATTTTCATGGAAAGATCTTGAATACTAGATATTATTGTTTGTAATTCTTTCTTCATGGAAGTTTCCTGGAGAGAGACTTTTGAATGACTCATGGCTGAGAAAGTCTGTTATATTCAGCTGCTGTACTTCTGACAGGATGTAATTCACTTTCTATTCACCAAAATTGAAATATTTGTAGAAAAAAATAATCCACTGTATCTAAATATATAGGTGAAAGAAAACTTAGATGTTTTAAAAATAATATTAAGAAAATTTCCTGTCAAAGAAATTTCTATTAAGCAGAGCATCAAAAAAGTGCTGTTATCTCTCTGACATCTTGGCCACACCCCTGGACTGAGTCATTGGCTAAGTTTCTGGTGTCATTCCAAGGGGATCCAGTGTCTGTCTGCCTGGGATGACATGCTCGAAAAGCCACACTGCTTCACTAGAGATGGCTTGCACCTATCACCCTTAGGCTTTCGAATACTGGCGAAGGCTATTGCCACCCCATAAGTGCCTTTTTTTAGGCAAGGCTCAAAAGACAAACCCACTGCCATAAATAGCACAAGTAACAAAAAACTGAGGGTAATGCTACTCAATGCCAGAAGTCTAAACCTCAAAATGCACGCACTCGAGGCACTCCTCAGTATGGAGAAAATCGATATATGCAGTAACAGAGACCTGGTTTAAGGCTCCAGAGAGCACCCCAGCACTACCAGGCTACAACTCATACCATACATTACGGCCATAGAACCCAAACGGAAATACGAAAGGTGGGGGGGCGTATTCATATTCATCAAGGATACCCACACCTCCAGGTTAGTGGCACAGCACGATGCTTCAGAGATCATCCACATGCAACTAACAATGGTCAAAACTGCAATTCAAATTGTAGCTTGCTACAGATCACCCACCATGACCCAGGACCCCCATTCTGCATTTCTGGAAACACTGGAAAACATAAAGGTCCTACCAAACACCTTAATATTGGGTGATTTCAATTACCCAAATTGTAACTGGGAGAACTACTGAAGTACTAACTTCCTTGCCCAACTTTTCCTAGAATTTATAAACTCAAACACCCTGGTTCAAATGGTCAACACTCCCACCAGAGGTGACAACATATTGGACCTGGTCATCACCAACATGGGTGACCGGTGTTTCACACCAGAGGTCAACCCCTCGCTGGTTAGATCAGACCATAAAAAAATCACTTTGGATATCCATATTCTGCCCACACCCCCGGACAAGAAAACCACTGTGAAAAACTTTTCAAAAGCAAACTTTATGTTACTTAAGACTGAGGTGGAAAGTTTCAAAACCCCCATTCTGAAAGATAACACTGTCCAAGCTGCAAAATCC